>NW_009937046.1:114355-121875 GCF_000696875.1 Nestor notabilis
CTCCACCCCTGCATGACAGCTTTCCCCAATTCCTCTCCTTCTGTCCCTCCCTCCCAGAGGACCACTGCTGTCTGTCAGAGAAGACTTTCCCTTTAACAAGCCACAGAGGTAAAGGGATTAAGTGATAAAGAATAACTAAATTGACAGTCTAATTTAACACTTTACATTTTGTGTGCTGTCACTGTCTGCTGTTTCAGTTCCTAGTAAAAGGTTTAATACACTTTTCATAGCACTTAATACTGTGGAACTAAGTAGGCTTTATAACTAGAGATCTGGGACTTGCCCGACTGCTTGATATCCAAGGTGGCACTGTAGGATGCTACTTTTACAATCTCATGGTTTCTCATAGCAACATACCTACACCATTTCAGGAGCTTTGCTCTGAAGCCAAGCAAGCTGTTAACCTGCCCCACACTCCAGAACCTGCTCTCCTTAGTTTTGTGATCTCTCTCCTATCACCATCTTCCACCAATTCCTGGCTATGGTATTTCAGACCTTAGAAGCCTTTGACTTCACTGCACCCATGGGCTGTGGCCAGACACTTCCATCACCCCACCCCAAAACCCTCTTGCCACCCACAGGCAGGTGGTTTCTCCTCTTGACACCCCAGCAGTTTTTCAGGTGTTGTGTCAGAATAATTAAGGTTATTGCCTGCACCAGCCTTCAGAGAAGACCAGGGATGAACAGCAGCTGCACTGAGCCATTATGAGCTCAGAGTGACACGTCTATGGATTAATAACCGGGCCTATCAGGATGGCATGTATTTGCTGCATGCAAAAGATGAGACCTCTCTACTTTCCAAAAAGCAGGACTTGCTTTTCAATAGACCTCTGCAGTGCCCAAAGCGCCTATTTTTTCCTGTCATGCCCAAAGCGCCTATTTTTTCCTGTCACTGAATGTGAACAAGCTACAATCTGGAGTAAAATATGGTTTACTAAGCCACTGAATTGATAGAACTTCATATTCCTCTGTGACAGATGTTACAAATATGCAGACAGACAGTCCTTATTGATCCAAATGGTTTGCAGAAACTCCATTTGAAAGCATATGTTTCTCTGCCTGACATTTTGACATGAATGACAAGACAAAGCCAGGAATGCAAATGTGCAAGAGAAAACTGTTCTTGTGTTGTAAAACCACATTCCCCCTGTCAAAGAGCCAGGTAAACGTTGCACAACTAATCACAGCCCAGAAGACATGAGCAAGCCGATCTACAGAGACAGAACAGGAGGGGAAATCAAATAGCACGGACTTAAAACAGCAACTTGCAGCCCTATCTGCACTGCCTGATACAATCACAATTTGTTCTCTCCATGTGTCCGGATCAGTCTGACCCAAGTTTCCCCATCTAGCATGATGTGGCTTTTAGGAAATCCTTATGTAAATAAAGACAGTAGCATCCAGCAACCATGCCCATGGTTCATACCCCAGTGGGTATTCATAACAGAGCAAATATGGCATATTCCCCATTTTATTCCCAAGCCTCACCAACCCTTCCTGAGGGGCAGTTCCCACCTACACCATCAGCACTCACCTCCAGAGACCTTTGCCCCTCCCAGCTACTACCCCTGTGCTCTCTGGGATTGCCTCGCATCCTCCTTCCCCAGCAGCTCCCCCACCCACTAGCTGCTCTGGGGTTCTTCTCTGCTCCTCCATCACCACCATAGGAGGCTCAAGCTCTCCAGGAAGCTCACAGCAAATGCCTCACTCCGGATGTGCTTTGCCATCATCTCGGGGTCCTCGCAGGGTACATGCTGACCTGTCAGCTTTTCTAGTGCCATGTTAGTGGTTGATATACCAGAAGTGGAAAGCTTTCATAACCAAAGCACCCTTCAAAAAATTGGTTCTCACCATAATTCAAGCTGGCTTTAGAATCAAGAAAAGTATTGAAGAAAAGTATTTTCCTGGTCGGTTCTTAAACAGCAGCTGAAATGCAGAAATTACTTATTTTCAACAGCTTGCAAACGGCATACCTGCCTACACCCAAAGCTTCTCAGCAGGGTTTTTCCTATCAGACATTATCCACCCAGAAGCAGCAACAATATAGCCAACACTGGAAATCAGTACCTTAATGGATGGACAAACACAGAGCACACATGGACACATTGCTCTCCTTCACCCAGAGCAGGGCATGCCTGTCCTTTTTGCTGAGGTCTATGGGCAGCAACCAGGGCTGAGCTCAGTCCTCTGGTACCCTTGCCAATGTATCAAGATGAAAAAGGGCCTGCGACTGCAGATAAAGATTTTTACCTATTTTATCTCCGATTTATTCATTGGTGAAAACTGTCTCAGGATGAAAAACTAGTTCCCAAACCTAGTATCATCACCATTTCCCTGTGCTGCTGTTGTGGCTACTGATCGCTGCGGGACACTGCACCATTTCATGGGCACTACGAGTCTGGGTGCCAAACAGCACTACCAAATGCTTATGTCCTTCAGATTTTTTACTAATAAGTATACCCACTTGAGCAGATTAAAATGATGCTTTCTATATAAGACAGGGAAACATTTCCAGTTTCTGCTTAGATTTATTTGCAAATATGCATTTCAGCACTTTGGTGGGCTGGAATATTTTGCTTCAGTATTTAATTTGATGGGATTGATCCAATATAAATCATATAGAAAGTTCATTAAACAGAAGTCAAGGCTCTTCTGCTGATATATAGAAAAAAAATGCTATAAATCTGGGATCTCTCTTCTTCACAGTTCATTGTCATGACTGCATGCTCTTTTGTTCTTTTAGCTGCAGTTTTCTCACCTGAAGTGCTGGGCTCCTTTGTGCTATACTTAACTGCTTTAAATATAAGTCCATCAGAAAACAAATACATACATCTTACAAGAGAGAAAGAAATTAAGGAAAATTTTTAGATACAGAAATCTCAAAGATATCTCCTTTAATGAGTGACTTTTTAGATTCAGTCTAAAAGCAGTCTGATAATTAACTAAAGCTGTTTTAAAGACTCAGGTTTCATATCCCTCCACATACAGCTTCAGTTATGACATTATAACAAAGCAATAACAAAGAAGGCATTCTTTATCTCGAAAACAACTTGAGGGCATGTTGAGCTTCGATTTGTGGTTTCCCACCTAGAAAATTTTCAGATGATTTCTACAATACAGTCAGCATAATATATTCAGAAATCATTTTCTGTCCCATCCAGTCATCCAAGCTGTTGAAGCTTTAGCAAGATGTGCAAACGTATCTTTCTTTTAGTTCCAAGATTTCTCCCTACCCTGCTACTTTCCATGTCTGTGTTTATCTATGTTTGTGAGGACTTATTTTCCCCCCTTTGTACTATATAGAAAACTAACCAGATAAAAGCCTCAATGCTTTAAAAACTACAGAATTTTATAACTGCAATAAAAGAATTAAACAGTTACTGAGAAATGAAACATCTTCCAATGAGATTTACAAAAAAGGGAATTTAAAAAAAAAAGCAAACCAACTTTCTTAGGGCCGTACTCCATCGCAAGACAACATGAAATTAATACCAGCATCAATTTCTAAGCAAGCTATCTGATTTCAATTTAAGTAGAAAAAAAAAAAGTAATTTAAATAATACCATGTAAGTGCACAGTTAAAAAAAAATAAAAAAAAAAGAAGTCTAATCAGCCTGACAGTAAACTTCAAAGAAAATAAAACTCAGTAAGATACTAAAGCCTTAGACATCACTTGCTTCTGTTATCACTTACCTTGGAAGCTTGGAAAAACTAAGCTTCCGCACTGCTTCCCTCCAACACAAGCACTAGCAAAGCAGCATCCTTATCCAGAAACATATACAACTGATACTGCTAAGCCTTAACTCTTACCCAAACCCAAAAAACATAGAGGTTTATGGGTAGCTGAGTGAGGCTGATTTTTCCCAGCTGCAGTCCTAAAGATCTACCAGGAGTGTCATCCAGCAAGCAGCCTACAGCTGGTTTAGGTGCAAATCACTGATTGAAGCTGATTTTCCCCAGCTGAGTGAGAATCAAGCCAAAAAACTGGCATCATCAAACAAATAATTCCAACTCTTAAATAATATAACAACTGTTTCTTGTAGAACAAATGCTGTTTTTATTTGTTTCCTAAAAATTAAGAAAAATAACAATTAACTGAGGCCACTGCTTGTATGATGGAATCTAGGCTTCCCATATAAGTAATACAGCTTTGCTAGACGTATGAGTTGTAACCACACTTTCCCTCCTCCCCCTTCACCACATGTTCATTTTACCTTTAATTTTGCTTCTCTTCAGAGTTTTCTTCTAACTTTCTCACTGGCTGCCAAACAATATGGATTCTTTGGGTAATTTCCAACAGGTCCCCCAAATGTGTTGTGGTTAGATCTATGTCATTCTTTAGCTGCCCACAACACACGTTCAAGCCAGTAAAGCAAAATATAATAAAATAAAAAGGTCTGAGCACTGTGGATGCTGTACTGGCCCAGTAACATGATCTCCTCTGAAAGGAATGCTCCACTTGCCACCAAGCTAACAGCTTTTAACCTTTCTTTGAGGAGATATACGTAAAATCAAACAGATTTTAAGAAAAAATTTGTTCTCTAAGCTATTTCAGCATACCGTTCAAACTTAAATCCACATTAAGTCCTCAGAATAGTATATTCCTCTTTTGGATTCATTTTTGAGACTCAAAACATTTTCCTTTAGAGAGCTATCACTGAATATATGTTCATGGGAAGCCGTGTTCTCAAGCCCGATATTAAAAGCTAAATCTTCACCTACTGAAACTTAGTATGCTTGACCCTTTCACTGGAGGGATGCTGATTTACAGAGGTGAGAACCCGTGTTTAATTGTTTTATTCTGTCAGCAGACTAAGAGAAAGTGAGTTGTTTTGCTGAGACTTCATCTACAGTGCAGCAATGGTTATCAAAGCAAGGCAGATATTGGGAATTTCACTTTGCAAGACAAATATTGCACACATGTAGTTGTAACTCAGCATAAAAATGTTCTATCAAGTTTCAACTCTGAAATTAAAAAGCACAATTACTCTTTTTCCACTGCAATAGAAAAACATGACATACTAACAAATAAGAGCAATGCATTCTTCAGATTGCAAGCAGATTGCCTGTGGATTGCAAGCAAATAGAAGAAAGAGAGTCACATTTCTGTATGAAAATAAAGTCATTTCTAAACTAATGAATCAATAGAACAAGATGCACTACAAGTGCTGTGCCACAGATGTCACTTTCGCGAAAGTTCATCAGCAAAAGAGCACAATAGAAGGAAGGTATAGGCACTCGATTTCTATTTCATGTACAACCACCTTTGCAATGTAAACATCCTGGAGGAACTGGAACATTTGGGATCATATATTATCCCTTTTTTAAACACACTTGGGGGAAGTTCCACTTAAAAATCAAGGGTACAGTTTGGTCTTCAAAGGTTCGGGGAATTTCTGCAGGTTTTTTTCTGCATCAATTTGCCAGATATTAAAAGTGAAGGGTCAAACCTGCAGGTGGTGTAAATCAGCACAGCTCTGTGAGGGCTTTGAACTTATGTTCATTTACATCACATGGAAACTTTATATTTCTCACCTCTTCTGTGAGTAACTGCGCATGTATATATATATCTGCATGAGTGTGTGGTGAATACATATTATATAGAAAGTGAATGCTTTGATGTGTCAAATTGAAGATATAAATATGAAACAGGAAACAGAATATGGAAATCATACATTCTGCATTTACTTTCAAAACTGAAAGTTAATAGGGAGAGAAATACTGTTTATGTTCAAGGAGAACCTGGTGATTTGCTTAAATAATCTAAAACCAAACCACCATCACATGAAAGATTGAACAGCTTCCTGTCATGGTTGACAGGCTCGAGCTATGACTTGCTAACTATATAAACAATTACTAGACAGTGACAGATCCAGTGTAGATGCCTACTTATATAGTATAGACCCTGGTGCAGCAAAGCAGTCAAGACAGTTAACTTTAAGCAACTGAATAGCTCAAGAGTTTAGTGAGCTCACCCACAAAATTAGTCATATATTTAACATGAGATGTCCCTTTTAACTCAATCATTAATCACCAAAGCACTTCAACCTATGCATAAAGCAGCTGCTTTCTATAGGGCTTACACACATGCTTAAATACTTTTCTGAAAGAGGTCTGCGTGGTTTGATTTTTCAGGATCCTGATTGTCTTAGATGTAATCCTGCAGAAGATTCAAACAGGTGAGTCATATTCTATGCATGAGAATCAGTGAGATCTAACATTGTTTATAAATTAAATCCCACTTCCAAACTCTACAGCATACAGCAAGACTAAGCCAAGAGAACAATGAATAGGGAGAATGTTAATCCCCAAAATATACTGTCTTCACAGTTTATTCCACAAATGCAGTTCAGTTTATTCAGTACCATGGCTTAGACTATTATTAAAAAAAAAAAAATTAATATGGTTTATGAAAGCAATGATGCCTCAGTAAAGGAGGGTTTCAATTCCCTATTCTGACCTGTGCTGCAGCAAACAAATAGCATGCTTTGTGGGGAAATGGCAAAGGAACAGCTCAGACAACCTCTGATGAGCTTGTTTCTTACAACATCGGTGCAGAACCAGCAGCAGTGGCTATGCTATTATGCAGCAGCAGATCACTATCGCTCTTCGCCATGCAGAAGGGAGGACATGGCTGTGCGATTGCCTCATGCTGCTGAGGCAGCCAAGTTTGCTACTCACCAACCTGCTCTGGAGGATGCTCAGGATGAGGGTTGATGGCCAACTCACTCTGGTACTGCTGGGGAGGGAATACCCACTCCAGCCAAGCCCTAGCTTGCAGATTGCAGCCCCATAGCTACACAAGCATTTCCTTGCACCTCATCTGGAGCATGTTCCTCTGCAGCTGCTAAAATCTTAAACTGTAATAAAAATGAGGGATTTTTCCAATACAAATAGTTGCTCCTAATTGTCTTTACAGGTTCCTAGGCATGCTTTTTTTTTTTCTGGGTTATTTTTTATTTTATTTTTTTGCACCTATTTCTGCCGTAACTAATTTGTGTATTCATGGAAAGTGAGGAAAAAAATCAGTGGAAGAAATGTCTATTTTTTCCTTTGGCCATAGGCTTGTTAAGATAATGATAACTATAACAAAAGAAGAAAGAAAAAAATCCCGAGCTTGTGTGGGCCAGGTCTCTAAATAGGATAAATCTAGTCAGCTGACTAGAGTATTATTCATTTTTAATTAGTTTGAAGCAAATAGTGTAATTTGTGCCAAGCTGCAAAATCGACTGTCTTCACGAAGAACCAGCTTGACAACAAAGACAAATTAATCCCTGCAAAAATACTCTAAGTTACCATCAATATTCCTCATGTGAAAAATAGTATGCTGAGTATGCTCTTCCATTAGGCTGTTTTTGAATCACACATTGACTTTTCTTCCCTATCACTTAAACTAGAAATGTAAAAATTTGAGGACTATTATCATCCCATAAATATACATGTTGTGTAATTATGCAAATCAAATTAGAAGCAGTCAATGGAATGTTTAGTTGTCAAAAAAATCTGACCCAGATTTCCTG
>NW_009937046.1:121906-138717 GCF_000696875.1 Nestor notabilis
TGAATGCATTTTACCTCTGTTCAAACATAATTTAATGTAGGCAGTGATTTTGCTGCACCGAGATCTACAGCCTTTTACAAATAGCAGTGTTCCAATAAAGTGAAGAAATCCAGCTACAAAGGGAAATTATAACCCAGCTATATGGATATGTTTGAGAAGACACTAAATTATCCCAATTCTGAAAGATAGTGATAGTACATTAGCAACAGTGGGCAAGGCATCGGGTATCAGTCATCTTGGGCATTTGAACTACTATGTGGAAAGGAAACAATGTGGTTTGGTTTTGATTTTCTGTCATATAAAATTGCACCTTCTCATTTGCAGGAGACATTAAATTCACTGTAAGTATTGCTCTACCTTTGTCCTCTGATTGTGTTTCACAGAAAAAAAAAACCCAACAAAAAACAACCCCGAACATTTTACAGCCATTTCTACTAAGATTATAGACATGGCCATTAAAATGTTTCTCTTTACAAAAATCAATGGAAAAAAAAGCAGAGCTGTGCTTAGAGTCATGAGCTTAGCCTTGTCATTCAGGGATATGAAGAGAAACCATTGCATTCATTAGGCAGCGAATTCCTTGAAATCTTAAAGAAAGAGATGGCACCAGAGGGCAGTCACTGCAATGCCATTATCTCCTGTTCTTCCTTGGCTTACTCCTTTCAAATATGGGTTCCTCCCCATTTTCAGTCGCGTACACAAGACACAAAAAAGAGCTGATCAGTTTTTTCTTAAGAACTTTCCCCTTTAACAAAAACCTGTTATCAAAGCATTTATATATGCATGTTATATATATAATATATATAACATATATTAGATATATAACAAAACACGGAATGTTAAATAAAAAGAACCACACAGCACAGCAAACATGTAAAATCACAATTAAATAATCATGTACTTAAACTGAGAAACTGTGTGGACATTTAAATCCCTTGTTAGAAGGAAGAATTTCTCTTTTTTTTTTTCCTTTGCTTTTTCCCCTGTTTCTTGGCTTATAGTTATAATTCACATTTAAAACTTTTGTTACTGCTACGCTAACACCAGCTGTTACATTCTCCAAGTGAACTGCCATCTTGACTGTAAAACAGGGTTCTGGGGAAAGGAGAGATCGGAGCATAGATAGCCTTTCTAGCAAGAAACAGATACATTTTGTTCTTAAAAAAAATCCCCACAAACAAGAAAAAACCCAAAACCACAGAAAAACACTAAGAGAATAAATGTTGAAATCTACGGAAAAAAACGTATGGCCCTCAGTCCCAGTAACTGGTCTTCTTTGGCACTTGAGAACGATCACAAGTAGTTTGCCTTTTTATTCATATAGAACAAAATTTACAAAGTCATTCATACATTTTTGTTTGGTTTTTTTTTTTTTTTTTACTTACTTCGAAAATTGGGAATATTCAAAATACACTTTTACCCCACTTCATTCTTTCATTATTTACAGGTATGTACAAGAAAAACGTAGAAGTTCATTTTGTGGGTTTTTTTTTCATTTCTTTTAAATTTTGTATTAAAAAGCTCTGCTGGTTGTTTTATTGTTAGTTTTTGTCATATGGATGTTCCATGCGAGGGCTCCATTGCTTCTGGAATGACTCCCCCTGGCACAGACTGAAATGACATTGGGATCGGGGTTTTCACAGGACTCTGACGAAATAGTCCTCCATTTGGTGACCTGTGTTTACACTGTATGGAGGGCATGGTGGCTGAGCTGCTCAGGGGCAGCGGCAGGTTGCTGCCTGAGGCAGCTGTGAGTGTCCTGCTGGCACCGTGAGTTGTCTGTTCTGGTAAAAAGGTGGTGACAGAAAGTTGTGTGTTCTGGTATTCGCGTACCGGCTCCAGGGTCTGAGTTGGCTGCATGCCACCAATCTCCAAGGCTGAGATTTCAATGGACGCTGGAGAGATTTGCTTGTGGGCTATGTCTTCATCAATTAAACTGTTCATGCGTCTATGGACCTGCTCCAGGTTCACTTCTTTGTCCTAGTGAAGAAGAAACCAGAACAATCAGTCCAAACACAATCTCCAATCATGTCTGGCCCCCCTCTTCTTCCTCTGTGGGACAGGAGTTGCTCTTCACTGATTACATCATTGAAATTTCATCTGTACGTACGGAAAACCTCAAGATCTGCCCAAGATCTCCAGCTGAGAAACATGCAGAAGAAAATACCTGCTCAATCTCAGCCTGCAAAAGCCCTGATGTCAGACCCACCCTCCTTGGAGGTAAACTGATGGCTCTGGTACAGCTAAGAGGAGCTTGCACCAGGGACCAGGACATCCTACAAGCCCTTAGCTCACCTTGCACAAGCCCAGAAAAAAAGTGTATGGCAGACATACAAATGAGTTGGGACTCCAAATTCCAGTGAGCAGCTCACCAGTTTGTAATCACAAGACAGCTTACCTGTCTTACCTAGTTGCAGTGCGTTTTCTAAGGAACATGTCAGTAAAACACCATACGCAGCCTAGGTGACTCCAGGGTAGTTGCTTCATGTGCCAAAATCTACTGGCCAGGGATTCTGGTGATAAAGTCTCCTTTCCCAGCATAAAGCCCTGGGTCATCTACACGGCATGGACTACAAACTACCGGAACAGCACTGAGGGAGACCTGGGGAGGGGACGCTTCATTTGTGTTTTGAATGGTTGTGTAACCAACTATAAGTTGTCTGCCACCTTGACATGTCATCTGGTAAAAGCCTGTCTCTGGTCAGACCTTGGGAAAGTAACACTGGTCTTTAGAAAATGTATCACCACCTTCTACGAATGCATTGCTTAAGGCTCCCAGAGCAGTCTCTTGAAAGGACTTTCAGGTCCACTTACTCAAAATGTTTTAACTTCCATGAGGAAATACAGCAAAAGAAGCCATCTTTAAAACCTAAAGCAGCAAAGACCTACAATGGGCTGTTTATCATCTCAGTGAGGCATTCAGGATGCTCAAATTGGAAAGCAACAAAACTGGCAGAGTAAAATCAACCACCTGGGATGCTGTATGACTGAATTTGAATAGCTAGCTTTGTATTGCCAATAAAAAGGTATCATACTGTATCATTTCTCTATATTCCATAAAGCACAACTATGATCTTCAGTTGTAGTTATTTGATGCAAGTATAACATACAGCAGAATAGCAGCAAAGCATATTGAGCGAAAGCTCAACAATCCTGGAAATGGAGAAATTCTCTGACAGAAGCCTGTAATTACACTAGGCAGACAGCAAGACTCCAGGCTAAGAAGTAGGACTACCTGAAACTTTTGTGTGGCAGTAATCCCTGATTGCCCACAGGTCAAGGTGTGCTTAAATGTTTGTTAAATCCAACACCAGTGGTCTTACAGATGCTCTTATTCATACCGAAAACTAGGTTTTGGGAACAGAGAAGTATAATGTTCCACTTCCTCCCTCTCCTCATGATCTTTTGCCACTTGCGTTCAGGTGGAGCACAGAGAATTGCAGCATTATTTCAGTGCTCTCCACTGCAATGCAAACCTCTAAATTGACAAGTCAGTTCCAAAGCCCTTGATTCCAGTCAATGTCAACTACAGATTTGATTCTAAACTTGTGATTTAACACTACTTCTACATTACTCAAGAACTATTGGGTTTGTTGATCTCTGCATGGATTTGGAAATGAACTAGTGCTACATGATGATGAGGCCAAACCTGTGTCCTTAGCTTAGGATAAAGTCGTACTGATTTCAGCTGGAGTATAACTGTTTCACAGTTACAGGGCTGAGCTGCACATTCCATCTCCTTTGCTAACAGTAGAAAATTAATCCCTATTTCAAATACATCACAAATCCGCCCCAATCTCAAGAAAGTACACAGAAACCTAGGGGATATCATCTTCCCCACCAAGGAAACAAACTGTTTTTCAAAAAAATACTGTTTTTTTTTTTAAGCAAATAACCAGATTATTTTTAGTTAGAGAAAATCAATCGACAACAAATTAAAAATATTAACTTTTGTGGCAGAAAGGGACCACACAATACTTTATCAGATAACCCCTGCAGCTGTGTTAATTTCTTCTTGCCAACAGCCATACCTGACTTGTTAGGCTCTTCATTCGGTAAGTCAGACAATGCACCAAACTGATGATAACACAGAAGCTTTTTCATAAACTCTGTAGCTAAGTAAATTAAGGATTTGTGGTAAAACGGCCAGAGGATTACACAGATTTAATTCATAATTTTTTATTTCTCTCTCGAGGTAAAACTGTGGACTGGGGGCAAGTGTGAGAAGCGTCCCAGTATTATCCCCCATTGGGAGTAAGGGCTCGAGCTCTCTGGGCAGGTTTCTTTTGCACAGATGTCCGGTTGTGCACTGCTGTGTTTTCCTCAGCTGTCTGCTAATAAAAACTTGCTGCAAAGTTCTGCTTATCTACAAACTTCAGGTACTGCCACTTGTGACAATACCTGTGTTTAAGGAGGCTAGCTCCCAGAAGCCCATTATATAATGCTTTTTTAGGTTGCCTGCGCTACTTCTTTTCTCAAAAATGCTGCTAGGTCTGATTTAGACTCCAAAGTCAGCATTCTAGTCATCTGGGACTCCTATTCTTGCTAAGGCCCTACTATAAAAAACAAAAAATAATAAAATAGAGAACTCAGGTTAGAACTGAGCAAATACGAAAACAAATTTTCCTAAATAAGACTTTGAAGAAATGTTTATGACTCAATTGCATTTTCCTGACCTTTTGCCTTCTTCATATCATTTCAATTGAAAATACATAGATCAGCATTTTATTTGTTTTCATATTTTTTCATCAGCACATCCTCAGTGCATTGCATCCTTCTTTGCTACGGGAACAAATGTAATGTGACTGGGATAA
This sequence comes from Nestor notabilis, assembly GCF_000696875.1. NCBI lineage: Eukaryota > Metazoa > Chordata > Aves > Psittaciformes > Psittacidae > Nestor > Nestor notabilis. The sequence goes on from NW_009937046.1 coordinate 126,721, forward strand.
CTAGCCAAGCCGGAGGGAAAGGTAGAGTTTCAAAATTTGCAACATGCAGTCATTAACTTTTTGTAGAGGAAAAATACATTTGTGAATGAAGTGTGTTCTTCATTTGGAGCCTCTATGCACAAAAGGTGATAGAATTCAAAGGATAAATTAATCCTAGTTATGTATATTCGGCTTAGGTCTTCTAAGATGTAAACTAAAGAACCACAGATGGGATGCTCTTAACAGACATCTCTTGGTCATTAAGATATCGTTTGGAATATTTCTCTTTGTTGGTCTAACAGGATTGCCCTCTTCTGCTATGCACAGTCCAGAAGAGCAGCTGGACTGGGACCGCATTCTTCAGAAAATGGATTTGCAGTTGCTTATGTTTCACAATATAAATTTATGCTTCAGTGCACTAAAGATTTCATTATCAAGAAAGACGTAATTCCTGCACTCAGACATCATGTTTTATCTACAACAAAACACTTTATGAAGTAGGTAGAGAAGTAAATGCTTGGACTTTTTTAAAAGGTAGGGGTGGGGATTTTATTTGCTTACTTCTAGCTCTTTCTTCAGCATTAAGGACAGCTTTCTGGCCTTACTAAAACTAGAGAAAACTTTTTAAAGGCTTTCAAGAACCCAGAAGTTCGCATTATTCATTCTTTTTGTTGTTAAAATAAAATGCTTGTAAATGTTAAGGAAAACAAGCCTGTCTCTGAGGAATAATAAAAACACATTCTTAAAGGTTCTTCCCTTTGTCTTATTATACGAAGAGCAGCTAAACAACTAATGTCAAGCTTTGTATGAAACTATCTTAATGCTGAACAAGTGATTTTTCAAATGTTTAAAAAAACCCCTATGATAAAAATTAGAAATGCTTGAAAAGATTAGTTTGTCGTTACATTACTAGAAGACTGCCTTGAATCCCAAGATTTCCAGAACTGAAGATTTTGGGATAGCTTTATCTGACAAGCCAAGCTTTCAGAATTTGTAAATTCTGTAAACCTCATCTTCTTTTCTTTTATTGTTCTCCTGGAAAATTAAGTAACAAAGCATATGTTACTTACTGAAAAGTAAAAAGGTAAATGTAAAAAGGGTTAAATGGTAATAAAGCCAGAAAAACAAATCTTAAAAGTTACGATTTTTTTTCCCGTGTCAGCTCAGTTCTTATTTATTTTTAGTTCTATAATTCTCTTTAAATATGAGCCATTTGGTATAATTTTTAAACACTTAGGTTGCTTTTTTTTTTCATATCCTGAGGCTTTCTCACTTTGACTGTGAAATGGTAATGCAGCATTGCAAGAGATTTTCAAGCTTTCTAATGCTGTAACTATTCTCTATTTTTGCATTTAATGAATTAAAATGAACAAATTACTATAAATTAATAATTGATGTTTGGATCTAGGGAATGGCAGAGGCACCAAACCTGGCATCTGGATGGAAAAAACCAGACCGAAAGCAGAGGCTAGTGTGCTGGTTTCCTAGCACGTGGACTTCCCTTACCCAAAGGAGAGCCCCATGGGGAAAGCCTTACTGGTTGCTCTTCACAAAGGTTTCTGGCTTCAGCTCCACTTAGCTCCTGTTAGGTCTCTTCAAGAGCTGAATGACTGAGCTCCAAACTTAATACTTCAGTGTCTATAACAGACATGTTACCAAAATTTTTTTTCTCTATCTTTTTTGTACTTAATATACAAAAATTAATACTATAAATATGTCACATCTCAGATGTTACATGCCAATTCAACTTCACTTTTCATATATAGCTACACTGCATAAGTGTATATGCTTCTGTTGTCAGAAAGAGATTAAATAGTTTTCCTTTGCTATCTTTATAATTCTGGTTTCAATATTAATGTTGTACTCCAAATAGATCAGTTGAGGAAATTAATCAGTGAAAGAAAGAAAGAAAAAATACCACATGTAAGGAAAATTAATTATAAACACAGGCTTATTCTCCTCAAACTTAAGGAAAATAGCTAACCAGACTTGCTTCTGGTCAGGAAATTATCTTACTCATAAATACCAATTTAAATGTCATTCTTCCCCAGCGCGTTTGAGTTCTGGAAGGGTGAATGAAGGACATGTTTCTGATATGTCCCAAGCACTTGATCATGAGTGGCAGGTTCAGTGGCCTGTGACTGACAGCAGGAGCACACCGTGGTAACTGTTGACATGGACTTGAATGATGTTCACCAGAATTACCCAGGAACAACTAACCCTGCACAACTGCATCTGAAAGAAACTACAACTCCCTTTCAGGAACAATCAAGTTTGTTGTTATCATGTGGATAGAAATTATGGCAAGATAAAAACGCAGACAGAATGATTTACAGACTAATAAATATCTTTTTCTAGCTTATTTTCTATGACTTTTGACAGCACATGGGCAATTAGGATGAAAGAATACAAAACTACTTGGGAGGTCTGGAGTCAACATCAAATTTGGAAGACATCTCAGCCTACATCACTCTAAACACAATTAATTCAAAGGTAATACTGCTTAGCTGCCAGGCGTGCAACAGTTGGGATTTTCCAAAGAAAAGATTTTTCAATAAAATATTTTATTAAAGACACTAATGTGACCTCCTGTTCTTACTCATGAGTTCTCTGATCTTATCACGAAGTTCAAGAGAAGCCACTTGAAGAGATAAAAACATTACAAGCAGTTTCAGTAAGGCCAAAAAAGGGAGACAAATGCCCTAAAAGGAAGACCTAGTATCTGCAGAAATTTGATGCTAATTCTATGCCAAAAGTATGATAAGCCACGTCTGTATCCCATACATGCAAATAAAGCCACACTAGACTAGTGAAGAATAAAAAGACCAATGGTCCTAACCCTAAATATCAAATACTAAATATTCAGAAATATAGCCAATATGGGCAGTCAGGCACGTACACTGGGGGGCTATCATGAATGCACCAATATCTCCTTGTCAGATGCTGATAAGTGTGCCAAGTATGAAAAGCCTGAAAATGCAGTTCTTAATAAGCCGCAGGAGATAGGTGGAAAATAATGCTTTTAAAGTAATGCAATCTTAATCATCAATCATGGCACATTTCTGGTTTGTTTGTTTGTCTGTTTCTGTCTTGGGTGACAATATGAAAGATTATCTTTTGGTGACAAAATGAAACCAAGACATAAATGTTGATATTACATTTTCCACTCAAAGAACTATTTAAAAAAATAAGGCAATTTTGTGATTAGGACTGGGGTTCAAAATTCGAGTCAGGCTCCAGCCTCAGACAAACATTTCCTCTTCTGACCTGTTACCTAACCAGGTTACATGCCAGGCCCTCTGCCATCCATATAAAACACCTCTTGACCCATACGCATCTGTTAAAAAATCCAAGTTTCAGTGATCATGAAACACAGATGGTGGAAGGCACACATGCACCCAGCTAGGCAGAAAGGAAGTCTCTGAAGCACTTCCATGCACAGACAGATATGCTTCACAGCTGAAAAACAAAGCAGAGAAATAAAACTGAAACAGCAAAGTTTGTATACACAGGCTATTCTCTTCTTAGCTCAGCATCAAAACGCACAGCTCCACCCAGCTACCAGCTTCTGTCCATGGGGTTTCAGAACTCACGGACTGAAACATTTAAGGAGAAATGAAGAAGCAGTAGCTCTGCATATGTACGTTTGTTTAAGGTTATTTTGAAATTCTGTATTCACTCAGGGTCATTATCATTACTTTCAGCTACAGCTACTGCATATGTAAAGCTGTGATTTTAATTTATTTCAGGAGGCTCTGACAGAGTGGCAAACCCAGACATAATTGGCTTGCTCAAGAAGAAAAAGCAGTGATGATATATGTAATAATGTTCTGCAAAATAATGACAACACAGTATGTTCTTATATTAATACAAATAACCCCTTTTTAATATGACTCAGTTCACCACACTCATTATTCTAGAGATTCTGGAGACAACAATGCAGTGAAATGCAGACAGACATGTAAACAGATGCAGCAATGATGTATGTTTGCTGTCATTAATTTAACACAGGCAACTGACCTATTCAAACAGCACTTAACGTTACATAAAATTTGTTGAGTTGTTTCTGAGCGTACTCTGCAGGAAGCTGGGTTGACCATAATAGTATCTCATTAGAAGTAAGTACGATGCACCTCAAGAGTCTACTTGAAAAACTACTTTTATAAATAGGCTGAAGTCTGCAATCGAGCTTCTGCTCTTCTAAGCGGAAACTAGACCATGTATTTTAAATTAGCAATTAACTAAGCTATCATCCATAAAACAGCTGTTAGAAAAATGCATTGAGACTGATCTCAGTTGAGGTCCAGTAGACTGTTAGCCAACTGAAAGAATAAAATAAATGAAAGAGTTTTAAAATATACTAATTTCATTCAATGTGTGATCATTTTCAAAGAAACAAAACTTTATAAAAAGTTATGTACAAGAGGCCATCTTATTCATTAGGTGATGCTTTCCTTCAAAAGCAGAAATTCCTTTATGAAGAAAGAGTACTACTCTTTTCCCTTCTAAGTAAACCTGAAAAAAAAGTGAGAATCAACAGAATACAACAGAATACTGCTAAGATTGTTAATGTGATATAAAATAATTTCAAATACATTGCCAGAATTTATTCTCACCTATCCACAGTCAGAAAATATCTGTAACTGATGAAAGTAAGAAACTGTTATCAAAAACCTAAAGACCAATCAAGTAACAGTGACTTGCTCCTGAATAGCAGGGAGCTTCATGCAGTAGTCCATGTCTTCCCACACTGGCACTGCTCCCTTACCCAGGTTGGATTAATCTAACCTGATGAAATCTAGCCAGGGATCTAATTCTCAAAATGGCTGTAACTGTCCCCTGGTTCGTGCCTGGGCGTCCTGTCCAGAAATTCACCAGACATCATGCTTCCCACTAGGCCACTGATGCTTAGGATGCACATCAATTTAGAACAGCTGAACATCTGTCTTTGTTTTACTTTTTTCTCTTCACCTGCATCTGTATGCTGCGGTACTGTGTGAATAAATATGCAGGACACAGTAACAATGGGACAAGCACTGCACATCAGGTGACAGTAGGAGCCCCACAGTCTACCCAGTGATCTGCTCCCACATTCATCACAATCCATCAACTAACTGCAATCACAGAGAAACACTGGCTAGTCCTCACAACCAACAGCAGATTCAAACCCGTAAGGTAAGAGACTGTGATAGCACCTTCGTTTGTTACTCAACTCAGTATCAAAAGGGACATTCAGCCTCCTGCTGAGGCAATCAAGCTTTAAAATCCTTACCAACCTTGGTTCACAAGCATTAGAAGCTGGAAACTCAACTACAAAGAAAATGAATGCCTGGCTCACATTATACAGATGTTTCCACAGTTTCCACGAGGTTAAGAATAAACAGAACAATAAGAGAATGCAAAGAAACATTTTTCAAGAGAAGCAGCAAAATGCAGTACTGAATGAGTGCTGGTTGATGAGCATGCCAATGTCTCTGCAAAGGAACTCTTAGGAGAAAGGAGAAGTTGCACATGGAGAAACCTTTACTGTGCACAAACAGCATATATTGTAGCTACAGACATTTCCAACAACACAAAGGTTAGGTTCAAGGGGAGTTCCAAGGAGAGGTAAAGATGAGGAGAAAACTAGCAAGAATTCATCTGTGCAGGCATTTTCAACAACAAATCAGTTATCTGTATGTTTATTATGAAGTCTCACCATGCTTCTGAGGCCCAACCTCACATCATTGGCCATCTCCAGATAGAAAGGAAAAGGAAGATGTGGGGAGAAAAAAAAAGGATCAAGATAGTGAGGCTAATAATGTAATCAATATTTCACACTTTTTAGCAAACATATACTTATTACTTCCTATATTTCTGTTTTGAAATAGCAGATTCTAGGCAATGCAACCAAAGAGAATGGCCCTGAAGAGGGTGGTGTTTTCAGAATTCAACTACATCTAAAATGACCCTGCAAGGTGACAGATTATTCTTTTATGAGGTAAAGATTAAATTCACAAAGGTTCTGTTCCAAAACTCACTAAAACTTAATGGATTCTTTACCTTGCTTTACACAGCTTTTAAATCCTAAATTATTATCTAGTCCACAAGGGATGTAATTTTTCACTCTTCTGAGCCCAAAGCAAAGCAATGCTACCCTTTAACAGTCTGATTTACTCTACTGGAGCATCAGGCATAACAGATTGCTCTATCATCATCCTTCTTCACCATTCCAGCCTAGTCAAATCCAAATCTCAGAAGTTCCCATTTTTAACTATTATGCTAGGAGTGCAAGAGGGAGTTGGCACAGGAGACACAAGGAATTGCTTCTACAACCTGTTTGATGCCAAGTGATAGTTGCAATAGTTGCATTGCAAAGCCTCTGCTCTCCACTACAGCTATGTGAAAGTCTTAGAAATTCTTATTTATGACTACTAGCCACAAATGTTCTAATTAAAATCTGAATTTTGAAAAGGCTTCTGCACCCCATTTGGGACTATATTTTGGAAACTGCCCAGGCTTCTATTTTGACACATGAAAATACATGGCAAGCCAAATTATTAAAAATAGCTCAGCATCATAATAATCTGGCCACCAGTTTCCCATAACAGAACTCTTGGATACTGAATACTATGAAGAAACAGTACTTGTTATGTTGGGTAAGTCTGACCAATTCTTTCCTATATATATGAACTTATAAATATGGTTCTGAACTTATGGAAAATCATACCCAAACCATCCAAGTGTATTTTTTTGTTTTTTTAAATATACCTATTTTCCACAGTATTAGTACCTGTGATTTCTTAATATTTTGCTAACACTGAGCACAGATTATTTCAGGTATTATAAAATTATTTAAATGCAATAAATAGATTTATAATTTGCCTGTTAATATTATTGTATAGTAAGTTCAATCTTCAGCAAATCACTTCAATGCACATGTAGCTTTCAGTCTGTACATACTCTTATTTAATTTTACATACATATTTAAATGTTTAGTTGGATCAAGGCTTAAGACATTTTATAAACTACAAAAACATTAAAAAAATGGAGAAAAAAAGTCACATTTATGTTTTTTATTTTAAATTTTTACTGATTTCATTACCACTGAACATTCAACCGCCCCTGAAAAAGTCAGCTTTAAAATAGCACTGTAAGCTGAGATAAAATATACAAACATTAGCTCTGTAAACATTGTGTGAAGAATCTAAAAGAATCTGACACATTAAGGCTCCAATTCAGTAAAATACATAAGCTCATGCCAAGCACATGAGTAGCCACAGAAGTTCTCTGGGATGGATGACATAATGCAACATAAGCAAGTACTTAAACTCATTACCAAACGGGAACTTTAAACAGACTATTTCTTTCTAACTTCCCTGCATGGCAACATTCATTTTTTAAGCTTATTTCTGTTGAATATTCTTTCCCCCCCCCCCCCCCACCCGGTTCCCCCCCCCCCAAGGTTCATGCTGAGTAAATCCAGATTATACCCCTAAGAATCCCATTAGCAGAATTTTCTTATTTGACCAAGAGAAAAATTAAGCCAAACACAAAAATCCCTTCCTTGCAGCTATAGAAATACACTGGAATAAACTTGAATGCTTCAACACAGCTTTGGGTAGCAGAAGCCTGGGCCTGGTGTCATTAATCACAGGGATGACATGTCACTTTTAAATCCATTACAGCCTTGGCCTAAATCTATGGCAATCAATAGGCAGAATTGACAGATTTCACTGGATTCTGATGAGCATCCTGTCTATCACCAGGTACTACGTAATAGCAGTTTCACTGCTAGGGACTTCTCAGGAGAAAATCTTGTTTCTTCATTCATGTAAAAGCCAATACTGATTTACTTAAGATGCCCTTCCAGTTATTACCAGTTTCTGTACAAGACAACTTATATATTATATTCTCCTTTTATTTTTCTTTTTCCTTTAACTAATTTTTCCAGCTTATACTTCATCATCAAACAACATTAAACTTTGCATTCTGGCATGACTGATTCCTAACACTGCTTCGCTGATTTCAAAATGCTAGTTAAAACAGTTTCACAGCTTATTATATTCAAAGATAGTCTGAAACTGAATTTCTAGATGGCAATAAAATGCATTTTTTTGCCAGTGTTTGCATGATTCATTTTCCCCAAAAAACTTTATTTATTCTTAGAAAAGTAGAATACAATACAGTGGTACAAACAAATGATCATTTATATGCAACTGAGCAAAAAATGTACAAAGATTTCAGACATGTCATAAAAATACAGAAAAAAATAATTTAAAATAAACCCAAGATAAAATATAGAGAACATGCAATGAAGGGAAAATAAAATACCAGTTTGAGGATCTCATGTTTCCTTTCATTCTCAAAAGGAACCATCCCAGATGAAATAAAATTATCAGACAAAAAGTATACACAAAGGTGACAAGGTAAATGAAGTGACAAAGAAAAAGAGAAGGAAGGTGAAAATAATGGTGAAAGCATAAGACTTTTTAATAATAAAAAACAACACTGCTGACACCATGCTGAAAGCATGGAAGCCTGCATCACCATGAAATAATACCTGGTGGGAGAACTGAAGTGAGATGAATAGGGTGCAAACCACAATTCTTACAGTGACAAATTTCAATCCATTGAACTTCCATTTGCTAGCTTGTATTTCCACTTCTAAGGTACACTGGGCTTCATAGTCTTCTAATACCAGAGGAGAGTCTTAGTGGGTAACTTTCATCACTGCTAAAGCTGGAAATACGGATTTTTGAGGTAGGCTGGAATTTGCATATAATTGAAAATGGACAGAGGGTAACTTAAGGCTTCCCTGGCCAGAGATACAGGTTTTCTTTCTTTCATCCTGCATACTGCCAAGATATTTGTGATAATTTTTAGAGTAATTTTGCTATCTTCCTCTGTCCTATAGAGCTACAAAGTATTGCAAAGGCTAGATTATTTGAGATTCAACAACATTTAAAACATTATTAAGCAGGGAGTAGCAGGAAACAGGAATTAAAAGATGCTGTTACTAGCACACAAATCTGTTCTCTGGACAGTACTTGAATTGCTGCCCCCTTTTTATCATTTGAAAATAAAAAGTGAGAACAGAAAAGTGAAGAGAGTATGTTGAATAAATGATTTTGCAGAAGCATGAGAAAGTTAAGAAATCACAAACTAAGCTGTGGAGACTGTGATTGTTAATGAATGATAAATTTGACACAAGTTATAAGGCAGTGACTAGTAGCAACTCAGTAGGTGGAAAAATTATGCTATTCCTTAACCAGTAAAAACCCAAAATCTTCATGCACTACAAAATCGCAGACACTCTGGGTACAGTTTCTGAAACATATTGCTAGGAGTAGCACAGCCAGTTTAGGAAAAAACACGCTTCTGATTTGTGATACATACTATCTGAGCTAAGAAATATTGAAACCGAGAACTTGAGATCATTCTAACACTGTGTTTTAAGGGCTATATCAACAATAAGTGAATCAGTATCACCTTTTATGGAAGATGCAACAAGTAACGGTTGCATCACGAAAAAAAATCATCCTGTATAAATGACTAGTTTTCTTTGCTGTGGGGTGTCCTGTTAATTTGTTTTTAGTGAATATAATTCATGCACAGTGAAAAATATGGGAATTCAACTTTCCATTAATAATATGATATTTTATCTTTGCTTCTAAGTTTTCACTGGTTTGGAGTATAGTTTGTGGATGAACTAGGAGTGCTTTGTTAGTAGTTCTGAAGAGATCTTAGAAGTAATAACCTTCAGGGGGAACAGTACATCACAATAAGACATAGCTGATAAAGCACAGAGGATGCTGGGGAGTCCATTGCAGTAAGCAGCTACACTTGCTCGTATTGACAATGAAGATTTTAAAATTGTCTTTCAGTCTGTCAAATGGAATAAAAGATACAAAAAAAATCTGATGATGTGGCAAAGCCCTTGGAAGCTAAAGGATCCTAATTATATTATAGTTTATTGATATCATGAAATAAATGCATAGGACTCATATCAAAGGATACAGAAATCTGGAGATAATTATTTGAACTTTGACATTTCTATCAAGCAAAGTTTCAATAACTTTATCTGATTTGTCAGTTATTCAAAAGGGACATAGAGTGACTGAACAGAAATTCCAGAATAAATACTAATTTTCATTTTTTATTTTACAACTCCCAAAATTTCTGAGGCTTATCAAAGTCAAAAGATTAGGTATCGCTATTGCAGGCTGAGCAGCAGCTGCGTAAATTCCAGATTTTAACACACAGAGATAGATGTACGAGCTGGCTAAATTTCACTGTATAGGGTATAGGATGGTTGGGTATTAACAATAATTAGGAAAGAATGATTACAGATTCTAGCAAATATCATTTGGAAAGATGACCAAATTTAAATTTGCCTGAATTACAAAATAATAAGGATGTTTAAATGTTACTAGATCTCTTTCCAACTTAGGACACTACAAACTTGAGCCCTAATAGAAGAATGTGGTACAGCGTTGCAGCTATACATCTTTTTCCCGATCTTGTAGCTAATCTGTTTATTTTGGTTAATCTGATCTGACAAGGATTAAATGAAGAATTAAAAGGGATAACAGTAAGATATTTACAACATAACTCATTAGAATAATTTTTACAAATCTGCTTCAAACAGAATAAAAATATCTTCACCAACATCTTGAAAAAGAAAACCAACCCAGCCTTCACCCTCCTAGCAAGAAATTTCACCATTTCCCGCATGATAGAACTATGAATAAATGGCAACTGTAGTTTGGGGAAAATAAAGGAAGTCCATCTTTCCTGGAGGTTTATCTTAATTAACTGACTTACTGGGTAGAAACAATACTATTTTTTAATTGAGCAGATTTTCTTCACATGCAAGCAATGTAAAAAATATTCCAGTTGGAAGCAGTCTCCATCTGACATAACTCTTCCTATCAAGTCTCTAATGTCAAAGTCCAAGCTATGTTTACCAGGTTTCAAAGAACAGGCTTCCTGTTCTTCCCAGTTATACAGTTAACACTACGTTTTTCACACTCATTGTAATTAAAAGTTGTGATTTATACCATCATCTGAGTCCTTGAACACCTCAATGTACCAGCAACTTGTTGGCATGATACAGCCTACCCAAGTGGGTCAAGCCAAAGAGAGAATGTTACACTTGGGCTCTGCAAGTTATGACAACTCCTCGTTCAATCCTGAATCCACCGTAAGTTTCTATAATGGGTTTGTAAAGCTCCTAACAGGGTAAGGATCACAGAAGCCAAGCACTAGCTCCTTGTCCTTTGCATCACAAGGTGACACCAAAGATTAGACACCAGTCTGTCTAATCTTAGGCTGCAAGACAATCAGTCCTGTCCCTTCTGTGACCCTCTACAAGCTCTGCACTTCATAGAAGAAAACGGTTGGGAAACACTCCAGTTCCCATAATTTTTAGGTGGTATCACAACACTCATATTTTGCCAAAGATTTCCCCAAAGCAGATGAAAACCAACAGCAGGACTTAAGTTTGCAGCTGTTGCTGAACCAACTGACTTGTCTGCAGTATCAGATGCAGCTAAGAGGCAGATTTTAGTGTTCTGAATATGCTATGGATGCTGTAGCTCTCTTATTACAGCTATCGCTGTAGAAAAGCTGGATAATACTAAGAGACAGAAACAAGATACCCAAATACACTCCTCTTGGACATCAAATCTTAGTTTTGCTTTCAGTCCCCTAAGCAACGCTCAGCCACAGTTCCTGACTCAATCAGGGGAGTCCTAAAAGATGCTCTATTCAGTGCTTCCCTCATCCCTGGATCCTACCCTCTCTAAAGTTTTGAAACCTGGTTCTACTAAATACGTTGAAAATTTCCCACCTACACCATCTCTTCTGAAACTTTGCTTCCTATCTTAACCACAGTAGCCATCGGCAATCCCGCTTCAATCCCTCCTCACGAATGCTACATAAATAAAACCCCTCTGCCCACTAACCTACCGATAAATACCTGCTGCACTCACGGGCTCATTTACCAGAGTGGATGTTCTGGCCACCGTGGCCAGT
>NW_009937047.1:0-8617 GCF_000696875.1 Nestor notabilis
CATTAGAGCTGGGATCAAAGCTAATTTTCTTCTGCCATTAACATGGAAAGAAACCCCATCATTTCTCCTACAAAAAACTTCCAATCACTGCAGTCCCTCTTCTTCGTATCCTTCTGTATTTTCATTTGCCCATTTCATTAGGAAAAGACTCTACCAGAAGAGCCAAAGAGAAGCAGCTAAAGCCAATAAGAATGTGCTGAAGTGCTTGGCTGGACAGCAGCCATCACAAGCCTGGCATGTGCTCCTCAGAGGGCATTTCTCAGCATCCACTGAGATGCAAGCAGCTGGTGTGAAGGGGTTAAGAGCTCCTCACCATCAGGAATGGACCCTCAGGAGTCCAAAAGTGGATCCCAGAGAACTGTACCAGCTCAGGCTGAGGGAAGGAATGAGAAAGCAGCTTTCTACTCACCATTAACAGTGAGTCGGGCCTTGCTGGAGTAGGTAGAGCCGAAGTGGTTGGTGATGATACACTGGTAACGCCCCTCGTGGGCAAAGGTGACGTGGCGGAGGTGCAGAATGGTGGTGTACTCCATCACCTCGCCATCCTTTGCCCGCACGTGGGCAAAGTTCTCAATCTCAGCATTGTACAGCATCTCGTTGTCCTTCTTCCATGCAAACATCATGGGGGAGCTGCTACTGCTGGCAGCTGAACAAGTGAACCGGATGTCCTTCCCAAGGACAGCCACTGTTGTCTCAGGCTGGGTGGTGATCTGTGGCGCACAGCCACTGTTGTCTCAGGCTGGATGATGATCTGTGGCTTGGGGAAGTCATCTGAAAGAAAAGAGCATTGTCAAGCACTGGAACAGGAGTCACCATCCCCCTGGGGTATTATAAAGACGTGTAGATGTGGCACTTAGGGACATGGTTTAGTGGTGGACTTGGCAGTGCTGGGTTAATGGTTGGACTCAATGATCTTAAAGGTGTCTTCCAACCCAAACGTCTCTTAAGATTCCCTGCAGCATATGGACTATCAAAGCAGAAGCAGCTGTATTTGCCTGTCACCCATCTGGGGTGGAAAGCTTTGCACACTCTGTCTCTGCCCTGAAGATTGTTGGTTTTAGCAAGGTTCCAAGCAGATTCATTTATTAGATTTCTACAAATGGTGTAATTTAATATTTGACTAAAGCTTAATTAAGCAGCCAGGCCTCTGGAAGCAGGAGCACTAGTGCCTGGAGGACTTGGCAGGCGCTGGAGAAGCAAAGCTGTCTTTGCTTTGTGACGTTGCTGTGGGGATGGAGCCTTCACACTATCTCCTTCCAGATGAACACAGCAAGCCTCCCAGGCTCGCTCAGAGGCCACCTAGGCAGAGCCCTGCCACTCTGGGATCAAGAGGGACACGGCACAACACCCCGAACAAAGCTTTCGCTCCATGCTCGATGCCAGCCATGCATTCCACTTAGTTAAACAGTGTTTTCAAAGGCTCAGTTTTCCTTCATTAACCAGCCATGTGCAGCTCCACCCAGGATCCACACTGGTTGGCTCCACAGCACAGGGCTTGGCTCACCAAACCTGGCCCTCATATTCCCCAAAAGCTGGGTGCATGAGCAGCAGCACTGTGGCCTCCTCTGATCACTTACATTTCTGACTGAGAGAGGTCACAGAGGTTTGTGTGTGATGGGTATTAAGTAAAGCTGCTTTGCAACCACAGCTCAGATGCAGAGTGAACTGCAAGTGTCTGGGTGGGAGAACAGCAGTAGGTGCAGCTTAGAACTAAAACCAACCACAGGAGAAAAGAAAAGCAGATTATAATGTCAGCTGTCAGTTGGTTCATGTGTAATGCTTTACTGGTCCAAAAAGGAGCTATGATGGAGAGATTCTCTTCTACTTTTTCTAACCCTTTGTTATTTCCAAGAGGGAGAAAAGCTGAGTGAGGAACACGAAGCCACAGAAGCAGCTCAGAACACTGCAGAGTGCAAAAGCTACAGCTGCAGTCTTGGGAGTATCAAACCAAGGGAAATCTCTGTGCAGCCCCATCTGGAACTGGAACAGGGATTAGTCCCTTTTGACTGAATACTCCAGGAGCCCTGTGAGGAATACCCTGGATGCAAGCAATGGGCTGTGTGGTTTTGGTGGGAAATAAATTGTAGCCAATGACAAATTTCTAAAGTGCAGGCTTGGGCTTGCTTTGATCCCATGGAATAACAAACCAAAACAGAATCCCTCTCGGAATAACACACCAGTAGGCAAAGGAAATGTTTCCCAAGTGACTCCTGCCCTTTGCACAGGCTCAGAACAGAGGCAACACTTACCACACACAAAACTTTCTGGCAGGATGGCAAAAATGCTCTTGCTTTTCAGTGACTCGGGATGGGCGCAGGTGGCCACCACGAAGGATTGCAGCTCCTTCTCCACTAACCACTGGGGCAACCATTTCAGCTGGCAATCGCAGAGGAAGCTGTCGCTGTTGATGTGGCTGCAGGGGAACAAAACCCACACGAGCCTGCTGTGAGTCCTGCACAGACACTGCTCACAGCCCTTTCGTGTTAGACACATTCCTCGCTCCCGTCCCCAGCATGGGTGGAAGGGAAGAAAAGGCTGCAGGGTTGCTGTCCTCAAGGCACTAATGATGTTAAATACACACCACATTTAAACAGCATTTCATCTCCACACTGAAAAAACATTCCCTAGTGCCCTATATTTATTAACCAATTTCCAGAGTGATCCCCAGAACAGAAAAGCAATGCCATCCCTGGCTGCAGTGAGAGACATGTACCAAGGAGGCATGCAGTGGAGGCACAAGTCAACAGTACAGCTCGTCCTGCTCCCACTTCTCACACCTAATCACAACACATGCTCCTCCACCTCTGTGGTTTGAGCATCTGTGGTGAGAAATGAATTCAGGACTTAAGTTACTGAACAGTCGTCCTGAACAGAGCAGGACATTAAGACCCTCTCTCCATGGTAAAAAGGTTCCTTCACAATATCCCACAAGAAATCCCACAAGCTCTTCTCTAGTAAGACTAATCTTTCACCTCAATTTTGTTTCAAGAGCCATTGCAAAAGATAAGGTGGTTAAACAAACACTGGACATGCAATGTTTGTCTTATTCCTCCCCCACTCACTGGTATTAAATGTCACTATTAACAGCAACCACCTGATTCCCATTTCCAACATCGGGAAGAAGAATCTGAACCTGCCCAAATACCAAATCAGTGATTTCTTGTTCCACAACCATTAGACTGCTCCAGAGTGTAGCAATGCACTGACAGTGGATTAAATATTTATGGCAAAGAAGAGAAAAGGAAGCAGGGCAAGACTGGAAACAGTGTCTGATAACAGTGCAGAGCCCCGGCCTGGAGCACAAGCTCTAATAACACATCCGTATTTCTACACCAGAAGGCTGGATGACAAGTGGATCCAGTTCAAATGGTGCTTATCACTGAAATGTCAGTCCTGTCTGTGAACCCTAAACACAGGTACAGCAAAGGAGCAGAGGGGCCACTGGGAATTAAATCAGTGGCAGTATGAGAAGGGGATGGCCAACAGGACCAGGGCTGGACTTCCTGAGCGGAGATGAATAACTGCACAGATGCAAACGTGCTGGGAGAACCTGCTCAATGATCCAATTTCACTCACTATTAAATGCAAGATGTTCCCGTGACATCTATCTACTCCTGTGTAAAAATACCCTGCAATGTGGCTAACTCCCCATTGGAAACAACGTGCTACCTCTCACGTCCAGGGCAAGAAGGAGCCCTGCACGTTACTGGTGTGCCCCGTCCAGTTACTTACAGCTGCCGCAGGCTCTTCATCTTGGCAAAAGCATCTGCTTGAATGGAGCGGATGGCGTTGTCCCCGAGGTTGCTGCAGAACACGACCAAAGGCAATGTGAACAAAAGGGGTGCTATGCCTGTGGGAAAGGCTCTCCAGATCTAAGCAGTGACTCCAGCAGCAGGCAATTTAGTCACTCCCTGTTAAGGCCATCTGTACTTGCAGCTCATAGGAATGGTTTTCCAACAGGACACTTTAATATTGAGTATTGCTGAACAATAGGCAACCAACAAAATATATGGGAATGAATCGCTAAGTCATTCCATACCCCATCTTCTCTCTACGCTTCCTCAGACTCAGCTACCTCCATCATCCATAGCTCAGAAATTCCTCAGCCCCCTCGATAACCAAAGATAGTCAGGAATGTCGTATCCCAGGCTAGACCTTCAGCAAACATAAAGAAAGCAAATACTTGCACTAAACGGCATCTGAGAAGTTATTTGAAAGTGACTTTGAGGGGATACAGTGTCTGAAAAGCACTGCGATGCTTCCAAAAGGAGGTGCTCTTAAAGGCTTCCCTCACAACCATTGCTGACTGAAAAACTCAGTTGTCTTCTGAAAAAAGACAGCATCAGATTTAGGGCTCAGGTGCAGGACAGACAAGCACTGCTTGCAGAGGAAATCTCAGCAGAGTACTAAAGCAAGGGAACCTCTATCTGGGAATGTACCCCCCAAGCCAGGCAGCCCTAACCCTTCAGTATGCTCTCAATGGTCATCACATTTCAGTAGCCAATAAAACATCTACAGCAACATCAGCTGTACTTTAACTTGGCCCAATTCTGAAAGGAGATTATCCACAAATTACTTCCTGGAGTCACCAGTCTTGGGGCACAGGAAAGAAATTACATCCCAGAAGCCAAAATGTACCTCTTGCAAATCACTGTAAGGCAGTTTGTGCTCAATGGGGACATTTGGAGCCTGCACCATAAGCAGTCATGTACAAGATGTGTCACTGCCAGAGCCTACATTCAGGAGGAAGTTGGGGCAAGGGAGGAGGAGAGAGGGCTATGTCTGCAATAGGGTATTTTCACTGCTAACAGCCTGCAATACGCAAGTCAGGGGGATATTTATCCAGGAACAAATCACAAAATTAAGAGCATGCAGATTTGCCATATGTTCTGTAACTTTGTTCCTGGCACAAAAAAAGGCCAAAGTTGAGGCGGACTTATAATGAGAAGGAAGCAGGTGGCCCCCACAAATGGACTGGCTTCTCAGCTTACAAAGACACTATTAAATTGCTAGCAGATCTCTCAAGCAGCTACTTTTGGCAGACCCCCCTTCCCAAGCTCTGCGGCGTGGTGGGTTACTCACAGGTGCTCCAAGGCCTCCAACCCTGAGAACGCTTTCTTGGCCACCGACTTGATCTTGTTTCCAAACAGAGTTCTGTGGTTTCCAAACATCCAGTGCCAGATAAACAGAAAGAAAATGGGGAGAGGGGGGCAGAAAAAAGAAGGAACACAATTAGTGGGGCTTTATCTGATATACGCGCTCAGTGTAAGTCCTGGGAAATCTGAACTGCGTGGAGATTAAGAGGGCTGAAGTACACTCGCTTTCCCGCTCCTGAAATTAAATCCCTTTATCTGTATTTGAATTTAATAGTGATGACAGCACAAAAGGGAATGTGCCGTATCATGTAAAAAGGCAGGTTTGCTCCAGTGCTTGGAAACCAGCTTGCTGAGTAACAGAAGGTCCCCTCTATTCTTTGGAGGCTGGCTGAGGACAGGATTAAGTGCAGTGACAGTTTAACAAGATTCTGGTCTCTCCCTGCAACACTTTTCATTTCTGACTTCTTCCCAGATAGTAAAAGAGTGGTAATTTATTCACTGCTGCTTGGCCTGAGCAGACATCCACACACCAGGGCTGAGGGCTGGCTCTTGGCTGCACGTTTACACAGCAGCTCACTGAAGTGACTGCTGACTTCCTTCCTTGGCTTATTATAAATACAATACCAGAGTAATAGAATCACAGAATGGTTTGGGTTGGAAAGGACCTTAAGATCATCCAGCTCCAACCCCCTGCCATGGGCAGGGACACCTCACACTAGACCATGTCACCCAAGGCTCTGTCCAACCTGGCCTTGAACACTGCAAAGGACTGGACATTCACCACTTCTTTGGGCAATCTGTTCCATCGCCTCAGCACCCTCACAGTAAAGAACTTCTTCCTTGTGTCTAACCTGATAATACAATATATACAATAATATATACAATAAATAATAGCCAATTTCAAGGGGCAAAAAGAAGGAAAGCTACTGTACAGAGCTGAGGAGCGTGCCTGCTTGCATCTGTGACCAGGCAGCATTCCTCTGAATCAGCACAGTGCTACGCAGCAGCAAGAGAAGAGGGGGACTTACCAACAGGCAAGAGCCAGCTGGAACCATCTGAGCCCAGCTGCTATCTGCAGAGTAACAGTTCTCTATAAATATTGACCAGTGGTGATCAGTCAAGGGCAGGGCCCAAGCAAAATGGACAGTGTCCTCAACTGCTTTAATAAAACATCAACTGCTGTCATCAACTGGGACATGCTTTCCTGCCCCAGGTTCTCTCTGTCTCAAGTTTAGCTTCCAGGTGCATCTTTTCTCACCTACATGGTGTCCAGTGCAAGTCATCACTAACACCTCAGCTTAAAACCTGCACATCTGGTGCTGCATTTGATTTGACTTTTCCTTCAAGACTTTTCCTTCGAGAGAGCACAACCTCTATCTGCAACCCTAAAAGACTCTCTAACTATGATGGTCCCACTGCTTGCTACTGGCTGGGGTGCAAGGTGAAGCATGTGCAGCCACTATATGAGCAAATACATTTGCAGAAGCTTGTTGGGGCTCTCCACAAAGCACCCTTCCAATGTCAGGATAATTTGGTGTCTCAACACTGGCACCCAGAAAGCCCAAATTCTGTGTGGATGAAGCAGTGGGTAGAAAGGAAAATTAGGGCTTATGACACGGTTACGACAGTGAGGAGTGAGACTGTTTCACAGTCTCTCCTTGCAGCCTGTTGCCTTTGGAGGGAATTTGGGTGCCTTCCACTGGGCAACACTATGAGCCCGAGTAGGTCCTCACAAAACCAATCACCCTGATGGTGATATCACCAGATAAGCCACCACTCTAATGCTTGAGTAGACAGGAAACTTGGTTACTCTTAGCTCCACACAAAAGGCCTGCAGCCCCAGAATCACTGATCTTACAATTCTAGAGCAAAACACAACCAAAAGATTTGGCTTGAGGCAAAGTCATGTCCCAGCCTTCATAGAAGACACACACTTGAAGCCCTATCCTATGGGCAGAGTCCTATTTACTACAGTGTGCGCATGTCTTTTGCTCTGGGTGAAATCCCCCAAGCACCAAAAGGATGTGTACCATCATTTGGTAAAAGGAATGTTGTATTAATGAAGGCTTTGAAATATCCATCAGAATGATTGATATAGTAGATAATTTACTATATGCAAACGCTGGTAGGTGCCTGCATCCATACACACCAATTTCTGGAGCCATATTCCTAAATGAGGGTGTCATGCTGAGCTTGGGTTTGGTAACTGGAGATTTCCATTTCTTGTTTACAGTGGATCTCTGAGTCTGAAAATTGGAGACACTAATTTTATCTGTCCATTTATCTGTGCAGACATAAGCAGGATGTCTGGGGATGTGACTACACCATGTATACACCACTTGTGCACGAGGCGTATATTTGATGGCTCTATACCTGAGAAATGCCTAACACCGGTAACAAAGCCATGCCCCAACAAACTCATTAAAATCATTATTCAACTAACCACTTCTCCCATTCTGGAATGGTTTGAACCCAGCGGCCCCCTTCAAAGGGCTGTGGCAGGTTGGAATGCAAAGGCAGTGGTATGCAGCTCCACAATGAGCCTGCTGCAGCCCAGGAACGCTCCTCTGCTGTGGGCAGAGCCAGGCACAAGCCTGCTCTCCCGGTGATTGCATAAGTGTAATTACACGCTAGGCACGCAGCAGCTCATTAGAAAGCAGCATTTTCTCCTCCAGCCAGTTTTGCACCTGCAGGAAGAGCTCAGGCACTGAGTGAGCCATCAACAAAGCGGTTACGTTTAGCAGCTTGAATCATTAGGGAACTGGTCCTTCCCCGGCGATTCCACTGCTGCTTTTTCTGCTTCGGTGCCTCTCGACTCCCTCTTTCTGGAAGCAACATTTTAATTTAGGCCTGTGCTCTCCATCCCAGGGAGCTTCATAGATAATTGAGGGAAGGCTGAACGGACTGGCCTCCCCACCTCTCAGTTTAACACCTTCATTTCAGCCAACAAACCTCTCTGTGCTAAATCCTTTCAGAGGCTAATCTGTGCCACATCAAAGGGGAATGGCTTTTAAGGCAATCTCCACAGAGCTGAGGTGATTATTAATTCATTGGAAGGTCTCCTCTGAAGTGCCCATTTATTTTCTCTACGCTAATGCATTTAAAGCTGGTTGACAGTTTAAACACAGGCCCTAAATCACCCCGTGAAATGTTTGTTGTAAAGGCGGATATTTTATTTACCAGCAAGAAGGATGCTCACTTCAGCCTGAGATGAAACTGCAAGTTTGGGATTTACATGCAGATGAGCTAAACCAGACGTGAGCAGATCCCTTTAAAAGTGATCACTCCCAAGTGTCCCCAAAACACCTCAAGAAATACAATGAAGTGATCTCATATTCCAAGGGTTTTTCTAGCCTTACACTCTGGCTGATGAGGAACGATCCCAGCAACCTGTCTGCCCCACACAGGTTTGCTCTGTTAGACAATCAAACCAGCTAGATGATGAAGATGTCCTTTCCAGCCCTAACTATTCTTTGATTCACTCCTGTCTGCCCAAGACCAACCTGATCCACACGCTCTTC
>NW_009937047.1:8648-9029 GCF_000696875.1 Nestor notabilis
TGCTGCACCCCCCACCACAAACCACCTCCTTCTCAGTGCTCAGCCAGACTCAGAACTGACCCAAGTGCATGTGCAATGAAGGAAGAAGACACAAACACAGCTTCTTTAGGCTTGAGCAAGTCCTTACTGCCTCCTTTGCCACCAGCAGACAAAACCTGCCCTCTCCGAGGCCATCCCTTGTGCCAGATGACAAACACCAGATCAGCCCACGGCTATTTCACAGGGGAGCACCAGCTTCTGCCTGGAGCTCCAAAGAGACGACCTGCACAACCCCTGCTCCCTTCCTTCCTCCTCCCGCTCCTTGCCCTTGCCTGACCCCCACAACAGCTCATCAGTGCTCACTGCTCCTGGTTGCTGAGTCAATCCTTTTCCTGAACTCTT
>NW_009937047.1:9060-63108 GCF_000696875.1 Nestor notabilis
TGCCTCCTCTGGCTTTTTCACCTCTCCCCTATTATCCGCACCGGCATTTGCAACACATCCCAATCACTTGGGATCACCACTTTTGCTCCGATGTCAGTGGCCACGTTGGAGGGATGCCCTGCAGTGGATGTCCCACCAGGACAGCTCTGTCACTCTGCTCCTTGCCTCTACCTTCTTTCCTTGCCAAAGCAGCACTACAGACTCACAATCCTATAGCCTACAAATCCCTTTGGGAGCCTGTGCTCCCACTACCCTTCTAGCTGCTCACATGGTTTCACTGGCTTCTTCAGACAAACAAGAAACTTCAGCAACTGCAGCCAAGGACTCTCCTACCCAACACATCTGCTCCTCTGCCTTTTTTCCAGCAGCTCGTGGGAAGATTTCCCAACTCCACGTGCACAGCAATTCCTACTGGCCTCTTTCTCTCCCACAGTTCTTTTACTTCCTTGCCTGACTACCCCTGCCCTAAGTCCTTCTCTGCCTTCTGCCTCACTCACAGCTACAAGCTGATTCCCCTCTCCTTGGATCCAGGGACTCCCCTCAACAACAATCAAATGCCAGCTATGTCTGTGACTTCAAATTCCCCACGAATCCTGCCCTGGCTCTTCCCACTCCCCCAGGAGTCTCTAATGAGAGCGTGACAATATACCGCCTGCCAGGATTCATTCTAGCCATCTGCTATCCATCGAGGTACTTTTACTGCACCTCTGGCTGTGCCATCTCAGCATCAGAGACAGCGTGATGGGGGGGTGCTGAGAACTTAAACAAAGGCAAGAGGTAATGATTAGAGACTCTTGATTTGTCACAAGCCATCAGAGACTTCTCTAACAGGGCTGATTTATAGAGCTGATTTCAAATGGAACACGAACAAGTACAGAGCAATGTGAAAACACTTGCGAAGGCCAAGCAAGCTATAAACATTTGCAAGGCGCATGCTTGCCTTAGGTTTCTTTTTATCTCTTTAAGAGCCTATGCCCCATGGTGCCTTTTATTGTCGCTGCACATGGAAGCAAGCCCAAAAGATCACTCTCAGAGTATCCCACAGAAACAAATCCTGTTTCAATCCTCTGTTGTAACAGGAAGTGGGGTGATTTTTCTCTTCTGTTTATTGTTACTTGCTGCATCAATCAGTGCTTCGCTGAAGACTGTGAGGGGTCTTTTTTGTTGCTGTTCAGTTTTAGAAGGAACAGTTGTGCTGAATCTTACAGATTAAAACAACTTAAGTTTCTCTCTCCTGTGTCTCTGAACTACAGTATGTGGCACTGGCTGTTCACTGCTTTAAAAGGACTACAGTTGCTTCATACCTGCTTAGAAACACAAGTGCTTGACAACCACACCTGCACTCTTGCAGTGAACCTGCAAAACTACTACAGCTCAGAGGTTCTGATGGTTTTTACCTTGTTCCAAAGGGATGAAGGCAGTGTTGGAGGGGAGAGACACACACACACACACACAGGCACACACACAACTGCTTTGCACAACTTCAAAGCCAGGGATACTCACAGCTTGCTCAGGTTTTCTAGGCCTGTAAAGGCTCCGTTGGTATCTTCTATTGTGCCTGAGATGTCATTGTGGTCCAGTTCCCTGGGGAGAGGACAAGAGAGAGCTCATCATCAGTGTCTCAGTCCTAGGCTCATCAGTTAAAACAAATGGAAGAAAGATTGAGAATGCTACAACAAAGAGCTTCCCATTTTCTCCTAACAGTTACCAGAAAAAGCAGAGTCCTGAAGCAAAGCAGCACTTAACCACTTGTCCTGCACTGACCCATGCTGAGATGGTGCATTCCAAAGAGAGCCCTGGCATTTTCCTAGCTGAAACCCTCTGTTTCCGAGACAGCAGCAGTATCAGGCAGCTACTTTTTAACAAATAGAGTTCAGTCCTTTTCTAATTCTGTGCACTCAAACAAAAGGAGGGGAAAAAACATGAAGTCCCAAAACTAAACTGAATGAACAGCTCTATTTAAATGTTACTGTCATGAACTAAGATAATTTTGGCTATTCCAATGTACACATGCATTTGTCTATAGAGGAAGGTGATTTGATGCGTTTTCTATATGAAGCTGCATTTTTTTCTGGCAATGAACTTGAAAGCTCAACAAGGGAAAATACCATCATCCCCCCAGTCTAACTCTCTGTATAGCCGCTTTAAACAAAAAGAGTAAGAATTCCTTTTTCAGAATTAGCTTCTTTTGGCTTTCAAATTGACCATCAATTACATGAGTCAAAGAGGTCTGAAGAAAAACAAGCACCCAGAACAAACACAGAGATCCACAAAAGCTGTTTAAACAGTCTGTTTAAAAATCCTTCCCTCCCAGCTTTAATTCCAGCAAGCAATGAACACCCAGCAACACAGACAGAAATTCATCATTTCTAGTGCTAAGTACAAAGAAAGAGAGAAAAAATAAATAGGCTTTGTTGGTTTTGTTACATCACTGGATTTAAAACCCAGCAAAACCCCACAATAAAAGTAAACTTCACCGCCCAGATAACCCCCGTGAACCTTCAGCTACCCCTTTTGCACCTTTTGAAGTTTATTATCAGAACATTTCCAGTTTAAAAAGTGTAAGATCAAGAATGAAGAAACAACCCCCCTGCATTTTGCAGGATGCCAGACATGGGCATCACAGTGCAGCTTCTGGGCTGTGCAGCACCAATACACAGTAACCCCCAAGAGAATAGAAATGGAAGAACTCCCCCAGTTTCAGTGCTGGCAGAGATGGGGCTCAGACTCCTGCTCTGGGTACCTGAGCTGGCCGCAGGCTCTGCTTGTTTCCCAGCTTCGGTGTGAGAACTGAAGATGTGAAAAGAGATGGCCAAAAGCCATGATTCCTGCATCTCAGCTGGCTTCAGTGTGAGACCTGACTCTCATGTCCCTGGGGAACCCTGGCCTCGTTGTGGATGTCAGGGTGATCTGTGGGTTTGCCTGTGCCAAAGGAATGGATAAGAACTCAACATCCCCCACGGGGTGTGGGCGCACATAATGCTGTGGTGGCCTAAGAGACTAGTCCAGGAGAGACTCTTTGATGTGCTGATACTTTCAGCACCATCTGAGTGGGGCAGGAGCAAACCCATCCTCCTGGAGCTAAGTTTCTGCATTTCCCTTGTGGTTGTCAAGCCAATGACCGTTGTGCTGTTTGTTTTTCAGGGGCAAATCCCTTCTCAGACTTTTCTCCTCTTCAGTTCCACCACGGGCTACTGGTCTTTGGACCAACAAACCCTTTCCCATGGCAGAAACAGACAAGTGGGAACAGGCTGTAGAAGCTCTCTGACATGCACTTTTATTAATTGACTGCCACACATTGTGTTTTCTTGAGAAAGGAGAAGAAAATGGTATTGCTTGTTCATCCAGAGGCAACTCAAAGGTTTAGTGTTCGAAAGGAGGAATAAAAACCTTTTTAACAAATGAGTGAAAATAGAGAGAAGAGAAAAAAAAAAAAAGAGTGGGGTATTTTGGCCTGGTTCTCTTTGTATTCAAACTCCTCTCCCAGCCCCTGTTGCCAATTTCCTATTCTTTCTGGCTGGCTGAGCTTGAATGCTCGCAGCCTTGTTAATCATTGTGCTGCGAGGTCTCTGGGCCTGACCTCTATTTGAATAGCTCCACATTTCAGCAGTTTCACACCCACCAAAGGCTCCCCAACAATAGCCCATAATTAAAGCATGCTCGGGTCTTTTTCACCAGGTGCAGGACCCAATAGGCCTTTCTCTTTATTAAATTAGAGCTCGCTCACACACTCCCTCCTCTCCGCCTCCCCCCTCTGCCCTAGACATGAAAGAGGCTCCACATTCACTGCAGAGCAAAGAGAACTACCAGCTCCCCTTCTCCTCCATTTTTCTTTGGAAACCTTTAGTTCCGGTCTTGACAGCTGCCTCAGAGAGGTCCCTTTCTGAATGCCCAGTGCCTGAAAGGCTTTGGCTTCAGTTTAAGAAAAGGGGGGTGGGTGGAAAAAGCAAACAAAACCCAAACTCACTTTCCAGTCACTTCCTTCACTGTGAACTTCAATAAAGGAAAGAGTAAGATGCAAAATGTACTGCAAAGAGAGGAGACCTCTCTGTTCCCATTTCCTTTTAATCACCCAGGCCACAATGGGCTTCTGAAGAGGAATAAAAGTATTGGGGTTTTCTTCTCTTTTGAAGAAAGAATTGAATGAGGCTGAACTCAACCAGCCTGGGAGCATGGACAGTGCTGTAACACAAACTGTGAGAACTCTGTGGTGTGCCAGATGAAGGTGCTGAGCCCGCAGGCTCTGGAGGAGAGCAGCCATCAGCTCAGCAGCTACAAAGAAGGGGGAATGAGGCAACAGAGCTGCAGGAATGGACAATTATTAGAACTGGATTCCCCATCTTCTGATGCTTCTAAGGCAAGCCCAGATGTCCTTCAACCTACTGCTGGGTTTAACAGTGCATAATAGTACAGTTCTACAGCTGCCCTCCCGAAGGAGGTGAGACCAATCTGCCTCTACCAGCCCCAGTATCTTAGAAGCTGGTATCCAGACTAGCAAGCTCACTTCCAGTGCCACATTTCCATGCATTATGTGTGCCAGTGACTTTAAAAGTCTCTAGTCAATGGCCACAGCAACCACTGGATGGATTATTTTGCAATTCAGTGTTAGGGCACATGAAACTTTTCTCTTGATACCATGACAACTTCTTTGTTGTTCAGGGGTTACCATGAAAATCGTGTCCACAGAACATTTCATGACCCAAGTGAGCCCAATTCTGCACTAAAGAGAAAGATAGAAAGATTACTCTCATGGTAACTGCAGCAGCTTCTTGCTCCCTTGGCTGGACACAAGACTGCACTGTCAGTGGTAGGAATCGTTCCTACTCCTCCTGAGCACAGAATGACCCAACAGAAATGGTCCATTTCTACGAATTTCAATTAAATAGCAAGAGAAATGCCACTATCAGCTGAAGGACTGAAACCTCAGGGGTTTTTGCTCAGATGGGCTAGATTCTGTCCTAAGTTCCTATCGCTTTATTCCAGAGCCCTCTGAAAGCACGCTGTAGCACTGAGCAGTCCACCTGCAATCCTGACTAATCTTCATTAAAAAATACAAGTTCATTGAAGTTGAATATTGGGGTAAACACAACAGAGCAGTGTGTAGTGGACTTCGATACTGAGAACACAGGTACCCAAAGCAACTGCACAGCAGAACACGAACTGTGGAGGGAAGGTATGTGTTAGCTGACAGAGCAACTTACAGGACACGTAGGTTTTTGAGTCCCTTGAAAGCACCTTCTGCAATGTGATTGATGGAATTGTGGCTGAGACGTAGTACGTGCAGTCCCCCAAGGTCTGCCAAGCTTCCCTCATCCAGCCTGGTTAGGTTGTTGTAAGAGAGTATTCTGAGGGGGGAAAAAACAGTGGTCCTTGTCAATCCAACCAGTATTTTCCAAACTCCTCTGCACCAAGCAAAGCCCACCTCCCACAACCAGGAGACAACGTGTACTGGGTGGATACGTAACAGTTTGATTAGGAAGTAAGGCTTCAGTCTGCAAGTATTCCCACAAGATATCCATGGGGCAGCCTGGGTAAGGGAGGAGGAGGCATTTGGTACCCAGCTATAGGGAAGTCTTCTATACAGGCAAGAGGGGCTCCTGCAGCAGTGAGTGAGAGCAATAGTCTAATCCACATGCTGTCAGGTATGGCAGGGACAACCTACTATTATGGCCAGGTTAGGGCCTGGGAGCACCAGCCCTTCTGGGACCCCAGATGTACAGGTAACACTCAGACATCAGTCCTGGTTGTGTTCAATCCTCACTCCCATCTGGACTCCCTCTGAAGCTTAGAGGAAGAAGCTTCCCCACGCCCTGCAAGGTGCAAAGTGACGTCTAACAGATGGATTCTGAAGCTCACACGGGCTCTTGGCAGGGCCCAAGACTTCTGTGTTCAGGAGGTGTCTTGTCATTCTGCATTTGTGAGCAGCAAAGCCCCAGGCGCCTGGGTGTGGGTGTCTCTGCAGCCTGCTCCACCCCAGTCAAGAACCAAAAGCATTTCACCACAAGGCAATTGAATGCTTCCTTTCATGCGCAGGAAAGAGGCACCACTTGTAAACCAGCCTCCTTCCCTCCTGCTCCCCATTGTCAAGGAGTGTACGGTCTGCTTGAAATCATCTTCACTTACAAGTGACTAATACTGGAGGGTTGGTTTTGTCCCATCCCTTCCCCTTGTCTGTATTATCTCTGGGTTTGGAGATATTTAAGTGTTACTCCTGTTGCAGTTTGGAAGCTGGTGGGAAGAAAGCTGGATATTCTTCCTGATCTCTGGATGTCACTGCAGCTGGGTAAGCTGTGCAGGGCTGCTGGCAGGTGAGTGTGACCAGCAACAGCCCCAGCTTTAAGTTGCCTGCATACTGAAGGTATAAAAAGTGGCATTCAATTACCTGCCACTACTCACATTTTCTCAAGCTTCTCTCTTTACAAAGGGCAGTTGCATTGGATTTTCAAAATACCTTAGTCACCTGAGAGGACAAATCACTTCAAAAGATGTGAGGGTTTGGGCTGCTAAGCTTTTCACAAAGTGGAGTTATGCAGCTTTGAACAGCCCTGAAATCCTTCATTGTACAGGCAATAAGAAAAAAACCTCAACTGAATTCCAAACCTTCAGATTCCTCTTCTAGTACCACAGATTAATGAGGCTGCTTAAAAATGTGTCTATGGCTGGTGTGAAAATCACTGCAAAGCCAGAACCTAAGTCAAAACAGACATACTCAGAGCACTGAGAGTGTCATTTACCTGGGAAATGAGCTGTCTTTTAGCTGTGCAAGTGAGCAGAGGGCAAGCTTTAGAATCATCACTGATTAATGAACTTGCAGAAGCTATGGGACAAATACTTTCATTCCTGAAGAAGCTGTAGTGTTAGTTATAAGGAACTGGCATCCAGTCAAAATTACATCCTCACCTGCGATTAAACAATTCTGCTTAAATAAAAAAGTGTTCAAGAGTAACCCTAAACCTGGCTGAGAAAAAAACAGTTCCTTTTGATTCTACACAGAAGAGCTCCTGCCACAACCAGTAAAGGCACGTTCCCCTCTGTTTGTTCCAATGGCTCCTCAAGACAGGTGGATGGACAGCAGCAGCATTTAGAGGACTCTCTCAATGACTGCAACCAGATGGAAGGTCTCAGGAGCTAATGCACCTGGCAGTGGCTTCCTTCAACATGGAAGGGCTCTGTTTCCTGCCATGGGACAGGCCAGTTTGCAAACCAGCATGTTTCCCTCATCAGCAGTTTGGATTATCTGGGTTGAGAGAAGCAAGTACTGCTTCTCCTACCTTGTCATCTCTGTACCAGTGAGAAATGGGAATGTTTGCCTTCACAGCCCTTTTGGCCTGGCGAGGAAGCAGGATGGCAGCACACAGAGCAGCATGCCAAAACTGAGATATACAGGAGTTCACCTTTTCTAAAATAGAAACCTGTTGTGCTGGGGCTCCTGCTGCCAGCCAGTTCTGGACCAGGCACATCTAACACATTTCATCCCCATTGACCAAACTGTAAGTATAAAGTGAAAAGAAAGACCCAGCAGCCAAGACATCATTTACCTCTGATGAAATCCTATGCTCCCACTGTGGATTTTTCCATGATGTTGATGCCCTAGCACCTGACTGGTGAATACAATCAGCCTTTTATCATGCCCACAGCAAGCAAAACCTCTCTTTCCTTCTTAGCTTTTACATCAGACCAAAGCCTTGGGGTCACATTTTCTCCTAGCAACTGAAGGAGAGACAACTCATCCTTCAGATGATCACCTCCTTCCTTAGCACAGATAAGCAGGGGTCTGGCCACCTCTGTTTGAACTTTGAAATTCATTCCTGTACAACCACAGAGACAGTGTTTTCCGGTAACTGAAACTCAGTAGCTTTAGCAACAGTGGAGGTGAGCAAGGATCTTTTAATAAGGAACAAAATGTACACATTCAAAGAAGTGAACAGAGGCAACTTAGATCTATCTAGTCCTTCCTTTCCTCACCCTTCAATTCCAGAGCAGACCTCTCCTACAAGTACTCTGTGGCTGTGTGAGTTTCAGTTAGGAGTATCTGATGGCTCCCTGCAGCAGCTTTACCCTAAAGGCAACACCTGCAAGAGCTTGTACTATTTTGCAGAGATCTGTGCTAACACCCACCTAATCGCCTTTCAAATCTCAGCCCATGTCGTCTCTGGCCTCACACTCCAGCACAATCCTGTCTGTCAGGCTGAGCGTGCCCCAGTGCCTCCTACCACCTCACACCACCAGGCATTTTCCACATCTACCCCCCATCCTGCACCAGGGCAAGCGAGTCCTGCACTGGCTTCCCGCAGTTACTGCAGAGGATGGCCTCTAAGCCAGGACAGCTCACCATCAGCACTACTTGTTGGCAAGGGATCACAACCCATACCTGACAAATACAGGACTCAGCAAGACAGTCAACCTCTAAACCTTGAGGGTTTGCAAACAGTGTCAGATAGAAGAGACAAGCATGGTGCTCCCTAAACAGTTCTGACTTTAGCTCTGCAAGATGCAGATGGAGCTTACCCATCCAGCTGAAATAAAGCTTCAACACAGGCACCAGATAGCAGGTCTCAGAGCAGAAAGCTCCCAGAACCATGCTACTGACACAGTAGAGTCATCTGAATTTGGTATTCCAGGGATCCAACTGCTAGTGCCTTACAAAGAAAGATTCCCCCACCCCTTTTTGATGCTTCAGATTCAAGCAGACCACAGGCAGAGCATGGTGCTGATTCTCATCGGCTGCCTTTTAAGAGTCCTCCACTGACACTTCCTTAACCTAGTAAAACATCACTTGAGGATCTGCATGTGAAAGAACCGTTCTCCCTTGTCTACAGCCCTGTGCCAAGCAAAGGAGCCCTTTAGGCACAGGCAGTTTCACAGCAATTTGGAAAATTAGGCAATTAAACAAGCACATATGTATTTAACTAAAGGGAAAAGAAATATTTTCTTGTGCCCCAAAAAATCATCTGCTGGGCTAACAAATTAATTCTACAGCTTCTAAACTTAAAGGAATGACATGTGCCATGTCCACCTGTCTCTGAATCCACATCCCAAAAGACTAGGGACTCACAGCTGGGTAGGCAGATACTGGCCTTCAGCCTGAGTCCAGAACGAGGCCCCTGAAAGCAGGAAGCTGTTTTATTGCACTGCTTTTTGGTGGATAGGACAACCCCAACAATGTTTAACACGAGATTTCCGAGCACCAAGCAGAATGAATTACAGTCCAGCTAACCACATGTGTCAAGTTCTCCTAAGAAAAAAGTGAATCTTTCCACAGGCCCACCAAGGGGATGACAGCTACTTCTGTAAATACTGCAAGCATCCATGTGTGCCTCTTCAAAAAGGCATTAAGCAGTGCCACAGACCCAAAAGACACCCTTGCTGTGCTGTCCTCAGCAGTAAGGCTTTCTTTCATTTATCAAAGAGAGTGTATTCACAGCTGGAAATCTCAGGAGAGCAAAGTCAATGTATTTACTTTTCAACAACTGAGCCTTACAGGAAGGGTAAAGTGTAAACAGGAGAAACAAGAAGAACTGCCTTTAAAGGGCCAAATCTCTGCTGGTTAAAACCATGTTGCTCTTTGTAAATACAGAGGATAAAGCAAAGCTTCCTTCAGGCTGTACAGTCATTATATGGCAGGCTGTGCATGTCTTGTAACTAGCTAGTTAGAAAGTGTTGGCAAGCCGCAGATCACAAGCTCTCCAGGTCTTTTGGCACTGTACACTTTTAGTGGGTTCTAGTCTTTGTTTCTGGTGCAAAGCTATTTTAATCAAGGTGCTCTGAAGGTCACAGCATCATGAATAACAAGGGCATCACTTAACAGGCTGCAGTTCCTGCATTTCTGCAGGTTGACACTGTGGGGGCTGTAAGCCATATGACTGGGAGAAACCCTCTTCCCCTTTCCTACCAACGTTACATTAACATCAAACTCCGCACAACCAACCACACTAGACAGCAACTTACAGCTCATGCAGCTTCTGACAGAAGCTCCAGCCATCGGGATTGATGCGGGATATGGAGTTGTTACTGAGGTGAAGCTGGTGCAGAGATGAAAGGCCATAGAGAGAGCCACTGTTTACTTCTGTCAGGCTGTTATACTCCAGGTGGCTGTGGAAACAAAACCCACAAGGAATTGACAGGTAAGCAGCACTGGTCAAATACTGAAGAATTTCCAACAAGGACTGGAATTTTAGCTATTCCCACACACCCTTCTACAAACCCATGTGGATATGTGCATGTGTGGGCACTTCTTGTGCAAGTGAAGAACAGAAATTCAAGGAAAACACAAAGAAAATGCCCAGAATGAGCTCGGACTGCAGAGGTATGCTCCACTGCAAGTAAACACTGCTTAAAGCACCCCATTCAAGTTTGTATTTGCAGAGTCTCAGTTGTGTGACAGAGGCATCCAGAAACATGCTGCCTTGATCACTTGTGACCACACAAACACACTTGAAAGCCACTCATGTTGGAAGCTTCAAGCATTTCTCTGCAATGACTATTCAATTTGTTCTCTCATATGGAAAGAACACACCACTGAGATAGGCCAGCTTGGTTTGTCGGTATCCCAAGAGGCAGAATAATCAGGTCTGCAACACAGAGTTTCCATGTACCACTCACTCCAAACAAATCTGCAGAACTTTTATTTGAAGATCAGGTGAGATCCTCGTGGATGTTCAAATCAAAGAAATACTGTCACAGCTTGAAATACGGGACTTTTTATTGAACACCTGGTAAAGCAACGAGCTTTAGTAAACTGGGGGCCAACGAAACAGAACCTGCTGTCACAGCTCTGTTCATGCAGGACACAGAAAGAAGCACAAACACTGGCACAAGTGTTCTCTGATAAGAGGAGGACATGATAGGAGATGAAGCCCAGGCTGTTTAAGGGAAAAAAGCCCATCTCCCCAACTTACAGAACTTGCATCTTGGCTAGACCCCAGAAAGCCCCATCAGTCAATTTGCTAATGTTGTTGCGCTGGAGCTTCAGGACTTCCAAGCTGTCCAGTCCCTGGAACGTCAGGCCTTCGATCAGGCGGATGCGATTCCGGTTCAGCTCCCTAAAATCACCAAGGCCATACAAGTTTATTAAATCCCAGTCCTTTCTCACGAAAGCATCTGTGCAGCACACAATGGGGACAGCAATGCCAACAGCTCCTCTGTCAGCAGTTCCCAGGAGACAGCAGAAGCACACAGGAAACTTTCAATCCCAGAGCGAGGCAGAGAAGTCAGCTGGGTGCGATCCCTTAAACAAACTCACCCTCAGACAGACTTACACTATAGAGAAACAACAGTGCAGCAATTCCTCTTTATGCCTCCTCTCTCTGCATTTCTTCTAAGCCATTTATCCTTTTCATCAACATTCACACTTCATCTTCTCTCAGGCAAAGACACCATTTGAACCGCACAGTTAAACATCAGCATTATTTCCCTTACAACACATGGGACTTGTAATTGCCCAGTAAAAATGTGCTCTGAAACAAGCGGGTGCTGTAAGAACTGTGAGCCCAAGAGGAAATGTTATGGCTATGTTTGAAAGGAAAGCTTTCAGTTCCCCTGAAAGATTTCACATTTTTCCTATTATAAGAAACTAATAAAGAGGGAAACAAGTTGTTTCCAATAACAAGGCAGTCTTAGTATTTTGTGTAGACAAAGACCTCCAACTTGGTTCATTAAATTCCATTTCTTTCCTCTCTGGGTGAGGAGGGGGTCCTAAATTTTGGGAATACCTTTTTTCTGAATAGCAGGATGAACATCTTCACAGCACCTTTACCAACTGTATCAAAGAATCTTACGGATTGCTAGACCCAGGCACACCAGGTGAAAACCCAGATCCCTAAATTCAGTGGAAAACTTAACACAGTGCACTAAAAGCTGCAGACAGAGCTTTAAA
Source organism: Nestor notabilis (assembly GCF_000696875.1). NCBI lineage: Eukaryota > Metazoa > Chordata > Aves > Psittaciformes > Psittacidae > Nestor > Nestor notabilis. The sequence goes on from NW_009937047.1 coordinate 20,936, forward strand.
AACAGACACCTTTCTGCACATACAAGACTGACCTAAGGGTAATTCCCTTTTCAGTGTTTGTGTAGAAGAAAATGGTGGTGGTTACAATAGCAGAACTTGGAAAAGATGAGGAAGCTGTAGAAACTTTAAGCTTGCTTTGTAACTGCCTAAAAAAACAACTGAACTTGCACTAGAGTGTAATTAAAGTCAAGTAAGTGATTCAAACCTTGCAGGCCTAAAGACTCTTGCCTTACTGCACTTCCTAGGCTATAGCAAACTATGCTTTGCCAGGAAACATGAATTCTACAACACACCAAGTCTGTGTAACTTGCATTTCATTCGTGTTTCAGGGTTAAACAACAAGCTGTGAGGCTGTCTTTAAGAACACCAATTACTCCAACTTCCAGTGAAAACTGTGATCCTAAACAGACTGAATTGACTCTCTTTTTTATTAGTTTTGCACATGATGCAGGCAAACACAGTGGATTACAAGCTCTCAGGCAATGGACAGTAACTTCCAACTGAGAGGCAACAGACTCAAGATGCATATGCTGTTGTGTCAGTGTGCAGTCCCAAACTGGCTATAAATCCTACATGTATGCAAGCATAAATGCACACCCATTCCTTAGGCATGCCTTGACTTAAGGATTTGTCTCTCAATCAAGAGGTTGCCATTTAGAGGTGTGAGTTCCAGCAGCTTTTGTGGACTTTGTTAACGGACAGAGGTTGACCTTTTGCCTATCAAATTTGAAGGATAAACTGCAACATGCCTCAGGCTGGGCCCACTTCTCCAATAGGAGCAGAAGGGAAAAGCTAAACCCATTAGTGGTACTATTTTACACATAAAGCATATTTATAGCTGCAGCTGTCTATGCATCCCCATGCAGCTCCTGCCATATGGACTGCAGGCAGGACAACGATGAGTGTGTTAACTCATCTAGAGTGCTATTTTCTCTGCCCAAATACCACAGTTTAACAACCTTCCATCAGTGAATTTTTACCACCACTTAAAGATATGTGTGGTCTTAAACTAACACAGTAGCTGAGCTCTGTCACTCACAATACAAACATCTTCCAAACCTCTCCTGTGCCACAGACACCAGCAGCTTTCAAGGGAATGGGTCTGTCTTACACTGTCAAGTGCACAAGACACTTGATGTCTGCTGCAGCATCCCTCCTTTCATACCTGATCAGAAGAACGGGCTGAAAAGCCACTATTTACAAGACAAAAACGACCCTCTCCTAACATGTTTTACTAGGTGCTGGCAGAGAACTACTGCATAGTGTATTCTAAGTTTTATAGATAGCAGGTGAGGAAGAGTGACATTTGGTGTGTATATCCCCAGGGATATTCTGTCTCCATAAAACGTGGTTGAGCTTAATTAAAGTGGACATTTCTACTCACAGTTGTATTAGCCTGGGTAGCCTGAACGCCTTGACAGGAAGCTGAGTGATCCTGTTTTTACTCAGACGAAGTGTTAGCAGGGACCGTGACAGACTATCAAAAGCACCAGGCTCCAGGGTGCTGATTCTGTTGCTCCCCAGGTACCTGCAATAAATCACAGCAGAGAAATGAACAGTTCAGTCAGAAATCTCCTTTTATCAGCATTTAGTTGGTCTCCAGACAGGCCAGTGAAATCACAGAGGTGGCTTCAAATCACTTGGATTTCTGGCTGCACAAAGAGCACAGTGCCCTTCCCATGTGACAAACATAGAGAAGTGCTGTGCATTTCCCAAAAGCTCCTTGATACCCTCCTGCTTTAGCAAGGCAATGGGGAGTGGAAGCCAGAAACTGGAGAATATTCCAGTGCAGGACAGCTCTATTCATTCCTCATTCTTCCCTCAGCATCTGCCCCAGGGCTCTTTCTTACCTGGACCCTAGCCTTAGCCACAGAGGCTGTTTTTACAGGACAACAGGAAAACGTCAGTCACACCACCATTCTCTTATATCCTTTTACAACTAGGGACAGAAACTTAGGTGCAAACTTTAACACAAGCAGATCATCTGTCTGCACTTCTTCGAAGGTACCTAAACCAGATTGTTTTATGTTTCCCTAAATACAGAGGCTGTTACTCTGCTTAAGCCCCAGTTTTCTTCAAAAAACCAATGAGAGAGTGATTTTTGGTTTTAACATTCAGTAATCACTTTAATGATGAAATAGTCATTATTTCCCTTCCCTCCTCCAGATGCACAGAGGCTGATCTGGGAAACAGGACAGAATCATAGAATGGTTTGGGTTGGAAAAGACCTTTAGCCTTTTCCAATCTAGTCCATCTACTTCCAACCCCCCTGCCATGGGAAGGGACACCTCACACTAGACCATATACACTTCCCACTGGGGAAGAGACACATCTAGGCTGCGGACAGTTCTTCTGGCTTCTAGTTGTGAAGACACCCACACCTGAAGCATACAGGGTACCTCTTCTCTGTTGCAACATTCCCATGCAACATTATGAACAATAATCTGCATTCTTGATAGATACATCAGAATCCAAAAAGACAAGTGCTCAGAAAACAACCTGACAGTAAGGACAAAGTGCTGCCTTCTAGTTCTCCTTTGCACTTAAAAACCTGAGGAACAACCCCATACATTGTATGTTTGTTCCCTCTCTTTTTAAAGAAGGTTTGAGGCCCTTTCCTCAACAAAAGCTGTTCCCAACAAGGAAAACTCACAGCTCCTTTATGTGAAGTCCCTGTGGAAAGCAGCCGTTTCGGATTTCTGTGATGTCATTGAAACTCAGGTCCAACGTTTCCAGGGAAACGTAGGGCTTCAGCTGACTTCCTTCAATGCTGCGGATCCTGTTGTGATGCCTGAAACAGTCCAGAGGAGAAACGAGACAATTTAGTTCCCTTGGAGGAACAGAAAGAATACCCAAGGCTGCAGCAGGCCCAGGGGCTGGCCCCTGAGTCCATACAGTCAAGAGTTATGGTGCTTCTTCAATAGCTGCCCAAGGAGAAACCCGCTCCAGAGAGATCTTCACAATCCCTATGCTTCTCCTATGCCAAGAGAGACTAGCTCATGGATATCTGCAAGCCTCCAGACACTTCTGTTATAGCACAAGACATTTCTCTTCTACAGAACTACTGACTCCACCAGTTTTTCTACCAGACTCCCACAAGCCTGAACTTCCAGAATAGATTTGTTACAGCAGGGCTGGATTTTAATCCCACAGGCAAGGAAGTGCTCATCAATGGTTTAAGCAACCTGACAACGTTTTACACAGAGAATGGGATTTTCCAAGCAGGAAACAGATGAGTAAATATGATCTCAGTAAGTCACAAACTATTGTTTCCTTAATTCCTATGGATCATACTGAAAACTCCCAGCTTTGGACTATGTTACAAGGGTTTGTAACGCACAGAAACACTCCAAGAGGGCTTGCAAATGATCTTGCAAACGTTTCCTCATCTTTGCTACCATAGGAAAACTCCACAGTGCCAATGCTGTGCCCAAGCATCTAGCTCAGACCCTCAACCACCCGTGTTTGCTGCCTTACCAGCCCCAGCCTGAAGGATTCAACCTAAAGGTTTTCTTTAGAGAAGACATCACAAGCTGCCCTCATGGGTTCTGCAGCCATCAAACAGCTAAATACCTCTAGACCTCATCTCTACTCAACAAGGTCTAACTAAGAAAACCCTGAGTCCTTTCCTCTGACTCTTTTCTGGCCTGAATCAGTTGAGAGAATAGCAATGCATTAGAAAAATACATTGTGCATTAGTCACAAGGAGTAGAGCACATGCCTGATGTGAATCTAGACCAGGCACTGATATTACCGGCAAGGCTGTGAGTGAGGCACTCCAAAGAAAGATGCTCACCAGACACTTGAGAACTTGCTGAATAATAACAGATAGTAGAGACAGTTCAGACATGCACTGTGCCTTAATCTGGCTGGCCACCTCCTGAGTAGCCAGAAGAGGAGACAGCAGCCAGTGAAAGCTTACTCTTGAATGCAAACTGGGATGTCCCAGCTCTCATGACAAAGCTCTCTGAAACTGATGGATGAGCTGTCCACAGCCTTAAGGCACTGAAGCTGATGTCTTCTGCAGTCTCACCCCCATTTCAAGCTCTCACAGAGGTTCGGACAAGCCCCTTGCAAAGAAAACTTCTCCCCTCAAAATACCAAACAGTACATGGCGAGGGACCTGCTCCCCACGCTGTGATCTGCTCCTCTACCCTCCCCGTAATTAAAAACAGGCTGTTTCACCATCACATTTGCTGGTGTCTGTAACAGGAAAAGGGTAAGAACTGCATCCCCAGAACAATTTGCTTTCTGGAGACTCACACCCTTTAAATAGCCAGCTTATCCTGGGGAAACACTGCTCTGGCTAAAGAGTTTAAATGCTACTTCATTAATTCATCATAGGCTCACAAAACATTAAGGACAAATTTTACACTACTATAGCAATCAGCTGCTGATATAATACAAAAGGGTATCAAGAAAATCAAAGGGAAGTCATAACTTACGTCCCCAAACTAGTTATCCCATGGGTTACAGGCAACAGGTCTCTACAACCACAAACTGTATAAAAGGCAATGATATGGCTACCATCCAAATGACCAATATTCATTTACAGCTAAGAATAAAGACTGAATTGTCACATTCATGCACATAATAAGACAGAGGTCCAGTGAATTTAACTGTCACTTAACTCTTACTTTTACTTCAATTTAACTCTTACTTTAATTTTACTTTTACAAGTAAAATACAGGGAAATTCACCCAGAATTTTGTGACCTCCATAAACTCAACACATGGACAAGGGGGATTTCCTTTCCCAAGGACTAGTTTCTTTTGCAATGACCAGCAAGTTCAGAAGTTATTTTTTTTCCTTCTCAAAAGAAGAGAGTCCAATAAACACGTTGAGCTACTTTCCTGACTCAGGAAAGTAGCTCAACATGGACGTAAGTGAAAACAAACCCCGAGCATGATTTCTGGAGCTCTCCTGAAGCAGGGGCTGTGAGTTCAACTCTGATCTCATCTCAGCTGTGAGGGCTGAGATAAATCTGGCTGTAAATTAACAGGAAATGAAGTTTTTTACACATGAACATGGAGAATCTACAGATTACCTGACAATGCCTGCACAGGGCAGCAAAGTCTGCAAGGGACTGAGAGCACAGTGTGTTTGGACATGAAGTGCTCTTCAGAAGCCAATGTTATTTTTTAGAGTATTAATATTTCTGTGTATATCCAATCTGCCAGATCTCCCTGCTGTCCCAGAAAACAGCCTTTAAGAAGGGAAGGACAGGAAAGAACTCTTTTGTTTGAGCTACATTCACAGTTTCCAGGTGATTTCTGTCCATTTGCCTTGATTTTCATGTTACAGCTGGCAGATTAGACGGATGCATTATTTCACACAGGAAAAAACCAGGCTCCTTTCTCTCCCTCTCTCTGTCTCCTTCAAACATGGGCCGACTCCAAATGGAACTCTCAGCTCCAAACACCATCCCCAGCCAGTCCCAGCTGGGGAATGTCAGACAGTTCGCTGCAAAGCACTGCACCCTCTCAAAGCACTGCACTTCAAACAAAACCAGCCTGGCTGACTTTTCCTGTACACAGCATGGGGTATGAATACAACATCATCCAAACCTTCTACTAGCTTGATTACATTTTATTTTTCATTCTTTTCAGTAAGAGCTGAAATGTGATTTAACCCTTCCTGTTATTACTTGGATCCCTTCAGCTCGCCTTTGTCCCCCGTCTCATCGCAAGGGTGTTTTACAGAAAAGACCAGTGACGTTCTGACTTTGCCTCTCCCTTTCAGCAATGACTGGAAAAGGACTAGATTTTTCCCAACCAGCTCCTTAGTTTACACTTTGTTGGCTTCAAAGGTGGCAGATCAGATTGTAGGACCAATTGCTGAAACCAAGCTTTAAAGCACCAATTATTGGTGCTTCCACAACCAATTTGCCTTCAGGTTGTCTCTTCCTCTCCCCTCTCCTCAGGTATCACAGCCTGGAAACAGCTTTCCCCATCTCACTTAAACCAGTGTTACCTCAAGAGTATATGATGACAGGGCTTCAATGCAAGATTGTGCAATTAGAGCCTGGAGCAGGAGCCAAGTCTCTTGGTTTCTATTCCCAGCTCTGGCACTGACTCATCTGCCTTGGGCAAGTTTCTTAACCCCTCTCTACCTCTAGTTTACCAGCTGTGGACGGGAATGCACTGTGGGACTAGGAAGATGCAGGACTGCCTTCACTGAGGACTAAGAATTTGGAGTGAAAACAGTCCAAGTGACAAAGAAACCACAGAAACTAAGCAGCTCACCCAAGTCCATTTGGGTTTGCTCATGAATATAGGAGGATCTGGCTACAACAGTTGAACTCCACAGTTCATACCCAACCTCATTCCCAGAGCCACCTCATACCATAACATCTTAGAGACAAACTAAGAGCACAGCCTCTCAGCACCACTCTTGAGCAGACCCCTCAGGATTACAGGAGATTGGGATTAACCTCAACCAGCTCCACGAGGACCACATCAGGAAGCTCTGCCACGAGACAGAAAAACAAGCAGAACGTTCCAGTGAAGCCAAAGCGTGTTTGGGTTTGCTCTGAGTCGGGAGGGAGCCGAACAGGGTGGCAGGAAAACAACAGGTGGCACAAAGTCAAAAGCTTGCAGCATTTCCAGGAATCTCGGCTTGTATTTTAGAGGTAAAGTTACACTTTAATCCCCGTGGGTTTCCCCATTCGAAGAGTCTTTGTGAATATTTGTTTGATAAACAGGCTGTGAAACATTTTCCACTAGACCTAATAGGAGAAGAATTCACCTTCCTCTTTGCAGCAAAAGCCTGTCCTTTGGAGAGCACTAATCAGTTTATTCAGACCGTGGCTTCAAACTACTCATGTGAAATCTCTGCAGAGAGCAGCGCGAACACGCTCCTTTGTTGTTCGAGCCACATTCGCTTCCCTTCAGCAGCTGCCCCTGCGAAAGCTGACAGCGGAAAATCAAAGCAAGCAGACCCCCAGATGGGAATGTACGAGGGGCTTTGGTTGGGCTGATTTAAATACAGTCAGCACAAAACCTCCTGGTTTACACAAAGCTTGAATTAAGGCTGCCTTGACTGCGGGAGTCTGCAGCGCAAGTGTTTGGTGTGAAGTGAGGGTAAAGGCAGGGAGAAGTCACATGCTTGGCCTTCATGTCGTGTCAACTTACAGATCTGGCTGGGCTCACACAAGAAAGAAAGAGGCGAGCTGTAATACAGCAAACCTATTAAACCAACACCTGTTAGAGGCATCAGGAATAAAATCAAGCTTCAAAAGAGAGGTTCCGCACCTCGGGTAGGGTTCTATCCGTATGCCAGCACATTTTCAGCATTAGCATACAAGGGAGATCACAAGACTAGAAACAGAGAGATTAAAAAGTTCAGGGTTTGGTTAATATTTCCATACGGGGAAAGTATCAGAGAAACTAAACGCTGGAGCCAGAGAGAGTTATGGGGTTTGCTGCTGAAGGAGACGCAAGGTTTGGTGCCAGATGCAGGCCATGCAAAGGGAGGGAGATCAAAGGCACTGTAACAGGAGATGGATCACATACACTGTGACTAACCCATGCCTGGAATTACCTGCCCTCCTCCTTCACCTTCTCAGTTCAGAGAAGATGGGGATCTAATATTGATCCTCCTAGAAACACTAAAGAAGATTCAAGGCGCGGGTTCCTGAACTCTCACCTTAGATGATCTGCCAGCTGATTTCAGCCCATCACTCACTACATACACACAGAAATGATAAGAGACCAGTTTGAACAGAAAGCAACACCTGAGCATTTTTCCTGACAAGGAGGAAGGGGAACTGACAACCTGGAAGACGCGTTTGTGTTTACAACAGCAGAAATGCTTGTGTGTTCTGGTCACCTTATTACAGCCAATAACTGAAGATCAATCCCAAGTGATTCTTATTGAAGTATGAAAAGAAGCCAAGATGAAAATGACATTAGGACCTGGACATCAGCTTTGACTCAAAGGTCGTACAAGTTTATCAATACAGAACTTCTTACATTACTTTAATATTTTACTTGTAGAATGTTTTTTGCATCCAAAGACTTTTATTTCAGGAAAAATTCCTCTTCTATACTGTAACTTGTGAAAAGATCTGCCTTGGAATAGCAAAGCAGATAGATGACTGCAGCAGCAGATGAAATAAACATGCAAGTGACATGCTGGAAACCATCCTCCAGTTCTCTGCATGAGACCTTCCCTGAAAGGCTGAACTGCCCAGAACCCATAAGCCCACTTCCCAACTGCTCTGGGAAAGCCTCACTAGCTGTCTGACACTGCACTGTCATGCCAGCCTTGCCAGGTTAATCTGTGAGGCACAAGATTTCATGCCATTACAAGAATGTGAATGTCTTATCCAGCACAACATGTATTTGTTGTGGGAACAGCCCCACTGCCCTTTCGGAGTAAGGCTGCATGGGTTATCATTTGGGCAGGAAGCAAGGATGCATGGAAGCAGCCCCCACTTTTCTCAGATGCTCTGAATCACTCCTTCCCCAAGGAGTCCTGGTGGATTCCCAGGCTGCCACAGATAAAGGTCTGTTTGTTCAGGTGCAGGCTGCATGCACAAGGAGCAGAGCAGTGACAGGCACTGCAGTTAGGGTCAGTCACAGAAAAAATCCAACAAAAACCACCCCACATACCACCAGAAAACCCCATCACTGCATCATTTTTACAGGCATCCTAACTTTTCCTTAATGGTTTACACGCTCTGCCCGAGGCTGTATGTCAGGAACTTCCCTCTCCCCAGCACTCCTTCAGAAAAAGGTCTTTCTAAGATGCAGAGGACAAAATCCATGACCATTTTACACTGGGTTTCACTTAAAGCCATCATACAGAAGCATAAAACAAGAAGAGGCTGATGGAGCTATTCCAACTATCACAAAGTACGGTAGAAAGTCTACAAACATTTCTCCATCTGCTGTACATCAGCTTCAAAACAGATATATTTCAGGGGGCTTTCATCAGGTCATGTTCTCACCTTCTGTTGGTGGTTTAGGATGGACAAGCATGAAGCAAACTACCCACAGCTATATGCAGGCTGGGACAGACAGAAGCTTCAAAACCAACAGGGTTTTTTTCCTTTTTTGAATGCAACCTTTGAATGCAAGTGACTACATCTCTTGTTCCAGGTCACTGATGCTTAGAGTCAGAAAGCAATCTGGGAGATAAGATTTGCTTATTCATCCCTTTGGACCTGCGAGCAGCAGCCACCTGCAAGTCAAGTCCATGACACTGCAAAGGGCTGTGTTATGAACTCCTTATTCCCACAAGCAAACTATTACTCACACAAATAGTTCTACTGCAGTCGACAGGACTATTCATGTGGGACCAGTGTGACTCAAGGGCTATGTTTTCCCTATCTATTAAAGGCTACTCTGTGGCCACCCACAGGACTAAACTCATCTGCCTCTCACACCAATGGACTGCAACCATTGACCCTGGTGCAGTCCAAGTGAGGCCTCAGAGCATCTTTATGCCCTGGGTACCTAATAACAGGCAGATGTTCTCCTCCTGCCAGGCACACTCTAAAAGCTCTTTCATAAGGCAGCCACATGGATAGGAGTTAGGCATAGATCATCCATACTTCCTAGAAGATGACTTTCATAGCAGCTGGACATAAGCAAGGGCTTAGATTTGATGAACATTAAGGTCTTTTGTTAGGTTTAGTATGACCTGCATGAAGGAAAGCCTTTCTTCTGAAGTAACCAGAAATGCCACATCCAGCGAGATACACGCTCTCTTAGGGTATTTCTGCACTAGTGATATTTAAACTTTGACTTGTTAGATGACCTTATGCTGCACATCAGATGCACCGAGGTAGGTGATGTAGTTTTTAAAAGCTCTCTCCCTCACTCTGATCTGCATTTACTCTCACCAAACCTTCTTGTCTTGCCACCATATGATTTTGGATATTTTTTGCAATACAGAACTTCCTAAGCCTTCAGCATCCAATTCCATTAACAGAGCAAAACGTGCAGGACAGGAAGGGGTAGAAGTTAGTCATCTTTAAAACAGAGGCTCTTATCTCATCAGAAAATTACACAACCTGTTATGACATCAAAGCAAATTAAGATTCCTGAAGACAAGACAGTCTCTGTTATGGGCGCAGTTCCCCCCGTCAGCAACAGAGTGGTTCCAAGAGGACCAGAGTTTCTGCTCTCTTCTGGTTACACCAGATGTTTCATGAAGATTGTACCCCGCAGAGGCTTTTTAAATGATGTATTCACAAAGGGCACAGACCCATTACAAAGCCTGTGCAAAGCATCTTTCATTGTTTGCCACATCTCCTCTTTAAGGAGCTTCCTTGAACTCTCATGATCTCAATACCAGAGCACAACCTCATCTCCACGTGTGCAGCTCTACCACAAAACACCTCAACAATTACCTTCAGGGTCACTGTGTGCATCCCTCAATGGGACAAGGCACCTGCTAGGGTTGGGGCAGGTATCTCCAGCAAGGGCTGCCCAATGTGTAATGCAGTTTGGCCAGTTCTCTGGCACAAGGGAGGGAGAGGACATCTAAGTCATGGACTATGATCAGTGCAGGTTCTGAAACAGCCAGTTTGTGGACACTCTGAGCCACGCTAGTCTTCTACCCCCTTCTCTTCCACTTCTCAGTCCAAACCACTGCTCTTGTCACTATCTTCACACATTGCCTGACCTCAGTCTGGAGCAAGCACCAAGAAAGGCTACAAAGGAGAGGAGATGCCCTGCTGAGTACTGAGCTCTGCTAAGAAGGAAGAAAAGTGTCCTATGGGAACAGAAGGAAGAGAGTGGTATAAGGTAAATGGCAGTTTTCATACAAGAATGCAGGAAACCTCATGGCTCTGTGCCAGCTGTCTGAATGGGGTTGTGGGGCTCAGCAGAGCCTCTCTGAAGGGCAGGCTGCACCAGTGTTTGAAAGGGGTCATTCAGTTCCCGGCAGATGACAGTCAGGTCGGTGTTTCTACATCTTACATCTTTGGTCTGCTACTCTCTTGCTCCATCATTGGCTTTTCTTCTTGCACTTTTACCTCAAGTGCTTTCTTCTGCTGATGACACATGCCAGCCAAACTCAATTTTGTATCACAAATTAAACGCATAAGCCAGCCCTTGAAGCCAAGAAAGAGCCCTGATTCATCCCCACCAGTTTGCTGCTCTGACAAGTTCTTGCTCTCCCCAGCCCCACACTTGCACAGCACTCAGCACAAGGAGACACTCCATGTCAGGGCTGCTGCCTAGTGCCCCAGCATCCTTATCGCTGTCCTCAAAGATGAGTCAAGTTTGTGATGAGGAAGAGCAGACACTAAGAATCAGATGCAGCTCAGTTTAAGAGGCCCCGAGCAGGGGCTGGGGCAACTATCCTGTCCCACTCCCAAGCACAGACAGCAGCAGCCTCTTTTCATTTTCATTGCAGGCAAGTTTTGTGCTTCTAATCAACGTTCTCATTTGAAAGCCAATAGGGCTCAGCATCACAGAGCATGTAGGCACTTTTATCCTTAAATCCTGATGCTGCTTTTAGTTTCTCTTTGTGTAATAAATGATCAAAGTGAAGAAGATCCACCACAGCCTAGTGAGTGCATGTGTTTTGTGGGTGGCTTTGTTTTGCTTTTGTCTCTCCGCAGGAGTGAGGAGGGGAAAATACACAAGCGGAGAAGCAATTTAAGTGCAAACCAAATGTAATGACTCTGCCCATGATGCTGCAACATTAACCCAAGCTGTAATTGCAAGCAGACTTCTTGATAGGATGCACTGTTTGTGTCTGAAAGCCACGATCTGACACAGGGGTTTTTCTCACCTTTCGCAGGAGCACAATGAAGACAGGTGGATTTACACGAGAGCTCTGTTACTGCGATGCCAAGGCAGGTAAATAAAGGACGACATGCTTGAGTATGTCTACTCTCCAGACCACCAAAGTCTCAAAGTCCTATGGAACTTGCAGCAGAAGCTGCTAAGACACTTGCCTCTTGAAGGCAGCAGTCTGAGAAACACATTTTTGACTGGCCGGTCAAACTCCTGTTAGCACTTTAGAGATGTAGATAGGCTGCTGCTTAGTCTGCTCCAACATGACACACACTTGTGCTTTGTTGAAAGGGCTTATCTGTCTTGTCAGCAAGGTCACCAGAACAGGGATAGCCTCTGGGCAGACTTCACTGCTCAGCTGAGGCTGTTCAGCCTGCAAGAAGGAATAGCTCTGAAGTGGAAAAAGCAGTGGTCAAGTTAGCAAGGAAAATAGCTGCTCTTCACAAGTCTAGGCACCCTGTTATTAATAAAACGTGTCAAGTAGGAAGGATGGCCTCAGGAAACTGCAGAACAAGGGGTCTGAAGACCCAGGGAACAGAGAATTGGAGCTCTGAAGTACAACTGCTATTGTGCTATGCCAGGCCGGTGTAAAACACTACCTGTTCAAACGTCCCTAGCGCAGATCTTACAAAATCAGTGGTCAACATTTACCACCACTTAGCAAATAAGTTCTTCAAGCTTCTTTAATAAGACCATTTACTACTTCAGTTCCTCTTATTTTGAAAAAGAGGACAACTGTCTCAAGAACATACTCTGGAGGGGAAAACAAAAGTAGTCTTCAATAAGACCACCACAAGGTGTTCCTTTTCCAGGGCACCTGAAAGAAGACAGGAAGTCCAACTCCTTTCCCTAGCCATTTACACTCATCACCCCAACCAGCTGCTTCCATGCAGCCTGTGATCTGCATATATAGAAATATATACATATATATATGTATGGATTGGAAAGAAGTTATCTTAAGTCTTAAACAGCCAATGAGCCACTTACAGTCTTTGTTTTGCCACCAGTTCTTCCCCTCTCCCAAAGTTATTTTTCTCTGCTCAGCTCTGACCACTAAACCAGTTGCCCTTTCACTTGCACGCCCCTGCACTCCTGTTTCATTTTCCAGCTGCCTTTGCTATTTTCCCTGATGTGCAATAGAACATTAAATGGATTGACAGGCAGAACATGTACTCACCCAACCACTTATTCCCAATCAATATTCATGTGGAATTGCTGTTAACAAGCAAGAGTTATGCACACACTTGGAAAGGAGGGTGGCCTCTTAAGTGATCACTTCATCTAAAGGCACGATTGATCTCTCCAACATCTACACTAACCAGAAATTAGAGTTTCCCCACACACACCTCCTTGTTTCTACAAGAGTAAGATCATAACCTAGACGTGGCAGGATCACATTTTAGTGAGCACAGTTTACACTAGTGTTTCTTTACCCTGAATTGTACACTATTCCTAATGGTGCCAGTGGAAGCAATGATGGAAGTGCTAAGCATCGTACAGAGCAGAAGGTAAATGGCAAAACTGATGCTTTTACTCACTGGGCTTTGAAGCACATGGGCAGGATTCATTTTTAACACCTCTGCTGAAACAGTTTTAGCCTTGTTATATACAGAGGCACTAAAAGACATTGCCTGTTCTCAAACCTTCCAGGACACTTGAGGGTAAACAAAATTGAGATTTTCAAGAGTACTTTATGGCACCACACTTTTAAAAAACAAATAAACATCATAATTATACCCCTAGCCCGTTCTCACTCCTCGCTGGGCATCTATTTGATGCTCTGAACAAGCACCACTGCTCTAACTAACAGAATAAACCGAGGACTGATAACGAGAACGGAGCAGCTCAGTAGGGAGGAAAGCACAGACACAGTAACACATACTGATACCTTCCTGGTTTTGTGCTGTTTTGTTACAAAACGGAACCCAAGCTTTCAGAGAGAAAAATGCACAGAGAATTCTACCCAGAGATAATTTAACTTGCTGTATTGCAGCCGCAACTCTGCTTTTACTCACCCCTGAGCAAACTAAATTGCCATTACTAGCAGTTTTTAGGCAGGAAACTCTAATATGCTAAAAAAAACTTTCAACTCAGCAAGCTACTTCTGCTTGAAATCTGCTCTGCCTGTGAAGACTAACAAAGGAATTGCTTTTGTAGACATGTGCTTTATTTGCCATATGCCATTAAATGAGACAGTCAATCTACCACGGGTATTAATAGTAGCAAGTTTGGGCTATTCTAAGGCTCAAATATGAGGCTATTTTCTGTATTGACCTTAAACAAAAGATCATGGTTGCAAATAACCCTAACAACTAATCTAGGCTTGATCTGCAAGAGGGACAGAACTTGGAAACCAACTTGTGCATTGTACATGAAAGCACCTGCCCTTGGAAAACACACCAGAAAATGCTTTACGTTCATGAGTTCCATCTGTCCTGGGGCAATACCTGCTCTTCAGCTCAGAGAAAGCAAGCCTATCCAACCAGGAGTTTATTTTGTGTTGGGGTGTAATGAATACATAGGGGACACACAAAAAGAGACACTGCTCCAGTATTGCAACTCCTGACCTTGTGCTCCATCCCACAGGACCCCTTGTGTCCTCTCCTTCCTCCAGAACAAATACTAACCTAGCATGGACTGCTAAGCAGCACACAAATGCCAGAGCAGACCTAGCCCAGCTCAAAGCAATTCTCTGCTTGAAGCAGCAGCTGCCAAGGCTGCAACAAAACTTACCCTCACTAGTAAATACATAATAAAGTAGCCTCAAGGGGTAACTGATATTCCATGAGCTGCCACCAACTTTCACTATCTTTTTCCTCTGGCCAGTTTCCACACTGCTCTATACATGCCCAGATTGTCTTCTGATGCTCTTCTGTTGAGTTTGATAACTATGTGCTTTACTGCTGTTGCTTTTCTAGAAGAAATGATTACTCATTTCCCTGGAATAGCCTCAGATCCTTTGCCATTTCCATGCACTCACATTGTATCTGAAAGCTTGAAAAGGACATGCAAATGATTAGAACAAAAACAGCGTCTCTTCTGGTGCTTGGGAGCACATGATTAATAAGAACTTCCTCCACTGGGAAAGGTTCTTGCAGTCTTTGGCCTCAAAAACTAGCAAGAGTTTACTCACCAGAGCCTTACTATGAGCTCTGAGCAAAACAAACAGGAGGTGGATTTTGGAATATGTTATGCCTGTACGTTGTGTACAGCCCGACTGCCAGCATTCTTTCTAGTCACCTTTCCACACCAGTATATTCACATTCAAAAATAGAAGCAGAGTAGTGTAGCCTGTAGCATGGACCAAATCCCCTTGGAAAGCAAATCCAGCCTCTGAGGGGAACTGCCCGAGTAAACAGCAGACAATTAGTCCCTGTAGATATTACACCGCATAAGAACTGATGCAAGCAGGGACTGGGGGTGCATCTTCTCCCACTGACTGATCTACACCTGCATATACACACTTGCTGGAGAAAGTTTTCTTTGTGCAAGTAATGATGAAGCATGGGAAGCAGGAGGCTTTCTGAGCTGCCCAAGGCACGTCCTGCACACATCAGAGCCTGCTGACTTCAACCGGACCCCGCACACGGCTGCATCTGAGTCATCTGGATTTTGTGCTTATGAGTACAAAACCACTCGCTGTGACCCAGATGGAATTGACAGAGTATTCTCCTTATTTCTAATTGTTAGATCATCTCTTTTTAACTCCAGCAAAGATGACTTGCAGACTAAGCCTCTTAGGGATCAAGGCAGTTGTTTTGTTTGTACAGCATTAGCACAGCAGGATCCCAGGCCACAAATGGCCTCCAAGGCTACCTCTACACTGTTGTATGAGCTCCAACCTCAATTCTTCATTTAAACCCAAACTTCCCAACTATCAACACCGCCTACACAGAGGTTCATACTCTGGCCTAGTCAGGAACACGATGTGAGCTCACACCTCGTGTAGAGACCAGCTCAGGCTTGAGCCATGCTCCACAAACAGTACAGATGCAGCAGTTTTGAGCTCTTCCCTCTAACAAGGACCATGCTGCCCCAATCAGCATTTAAGCTCGCCCCCCCTTGCAGGCAGACTTAGCATGTTCCCTGCCACTCCCAGTTTCTAATTCTCCATGTATTTAGTTCTCAAATTTTACGATATATTTTTGCCTGTGGCACAGTAGATCACTTACCCTTCTCCCGTTAGCCCTCTCTGTTTAATTACAGTTTAATGTGAATTGATCTTCACATTAATGAGCCTGTAAAGAAGATTGATTTTCTTCAAGAGATTTTTATGCTCAGTTTGGCAGCAGAGTAGTCCTATTGATTTCACTCTCCCCAGCAAATACGCTGCAGTGTCACTGCATCCTCTGTGAATCAGCTAATCCTATTTCACACTCTTGTGCTCCAAAAATCCCTATTCTGACTTCCTTGTTATCTATGCTTATTCAGAGCAAGATCATGGAGCCAAAGCATCTCAAGCAGCTTTGACTGTTGCTAACATACAGCTGACTGCTGTGGGTCACTATCCCCTTTGTTCCTAAATGGTTGGGGTCTTAAAAGACTTAAGAGTGAAAGAAACTAATGTTATTTTTAAGTGTTTAATCTGTTAACTTCCTTAATTCCCAGCCAGCCAAGGATGCAGCACAGTGTGCTCTGTTCACCACGTTTGCTTCATAGGTCTGGTTAGCAAGCTCTCCACTGAGCTCTACAGCTGTGGAACAGCCTGTGCTGGCATGCTGGCATGCCTGCATCGGTGGATGCAACATGAATCAGGCTGGCCACCTCGCAGCGAGGGCAGAGGACAAGGATCCACCACTGCTATGCCATGCAGACATCCCAAATGCCCCTCAGGATGCATTGACCCATATGCAGGTAGATGAAGCAGTGGCAGACCAGCCCCAGAGGAAGGGCTGAGCTCATGCCTACACAGAAACAGCAACACAGAGCTGACTGCAGCTCAGGTCCTCCTCTTACCCTGCATGCTAGCAAAGCGAAGAGACTCTCCACCCAAGTTATGGAGAAGTTGGATACAAACTCACTCACTTCTGCTATAAATAACTGGTTTCTTCCATCTTCCCCTTCCCCACCACATCAGGTAACAGTTTCCTCAAGAACCTAAAGAGTTAATGCACTTGAGTTGCAGGAGAAGGGAACATTGGGAAGGGAAATCCTCAGCCAAGAGCATGTCAGTGAAAACATCCTGCCATCAACTCCCAAATGTCCAAGTCTAGGAACTGTAGCTAAATTACAAATGCTGTGGGAATTTCAGGCAAGATTCTCCTCTCAGCTACTCCGATGTAATTTCGGAATGAATCCAGACTCAGTCTCTCCCCCTCCCAGCTGAATTTCCTGGCTTTTGTTTGCACTAACAGATGTTAGCATTTAATGTCTGTCTTTATTTGGTAACCCGTACATAAGATTATTTTTCCCTTCTGTTCTATTAAAAGCCTTATCAAGTCCCTTATATTTGCTCTTGTCGAGATGAACAACTTTGGCAGCATTTTCAACATGTAAGGGAAACAAACCGACTCTTCAAGGAATAATTAAGCTGAACTAAACTTCACAGCAGTATAATAGGGCATAGCATGTTTGATATGTATGTCTGCATCCATCTTCAGCCTGAAACACCCAAAGATTTGTAAAGAACCTTGAGAACTGTCTCTCCAACAGATTCCCACATGCTTACATACATGGCCCATGGTCCATGCATATGTGGGGGTCAAGCTTGGGGTGATGGAGACAGGTATGGCAAACCCCAAAACAGCAATCAAGCTCATTAAAAGAAACTTTCTTGGAAAAGGAGAAAAAGTCTCTTCCCGACTTTAGAAAGAGTAGGAGATGAAATAACTCATTCAAAGGGGTTGTTTTGAGTGACAAATATACAACCCTTGCTCTTATAATACATTCACAGCCCTTTGGAAATACTTAACCACATGCAATATACAAGACCTACTTCAGAGGTTTGTGAGGTAAACACACTTCACACATTTCTAAACACTGAGGAAAAAAAAAGAGGAAATGTATTTATTTTTCTTTAGCAGTAAGAATACACTGTAACACTATATACTTAAACATAAACCAGTTTCTCAGTACACAGTCTTCATTATGAGTCTTCACCCTGGGTTTGGTTTGGCAGCCTCCCCAATTATTACTTCACAGATTTGAAGGCCAGAAGAAACCAGTATGGCCATACAATCTGATTCTTTACATCACACGAGGCCAAAGAACTTTACCCAACAATCTGCGTATCAAGCCCATTAACCCAGAGTTGAACTAAAGGACCATCTTTTAAGAAGCCATCCAATTGATTTAAAGACTCCCAAGGATGGAGAAAGCTTCACTTCCTCAGCAAATCATTCCAATGCGAGTTAGTCAGCAACATCGATTAAAGCAGGTACTTTAAAACAGCTTTCAGATTATTTTTACCTCTGATAAAAATTAAAAGGAAATGCAAGGGAGGGAAGTGGCATTCTCTGAACCAAGCTAAACAAAGAGATCCTTCTTGCAGAGGTATGACAGCAGCATTACAAATCCCACTATCAGAGTTATTTATGTGTAGCAGCTGAGGAGAGCAATACAGATTTCTGGAAAGTGATACTACACAGGTCTGGTTAGAATATCGTCCTTTTATCATTTGGCTTTGTACCTTCCCCTTCCTTCTGCACCACTCTGAAATTTCAGAGGAGCTGTAAATCTACTGCCTTCCACCAGTCATTATTCCTCCTTTCCAAACTGCTTACTTCATTTCAGGAATAAAAACCCCAAAGCTCCAGCAATTTGGTCCTTTGCCAATAGCTAAATTAATAGCAAAAATAACAACAGGGGCTTGTGAAACTCGGATCATTTATAGACTTCGTGAGAAAGAAAAGCCGATTTGGGGGGCCTAAAACTATATCCTGGATGGTAAACTGCATGCAAGCTATTCCTCCCATAAATTAGATTTCTGGGGTTGTTCTTGAATCCCAGTGCATAACACACTGGGTTATGCCACAGCCTGGTAAGCTCAGTTCAAGTGGCAGGCAGATGGCTCCTCATGTCAGGGGATCGTGCCTTATACAAGGGACCCTGCTCGGAGGGAGTTACCACCCTGCTCTGCAGCCAGCAGCCCCCAGATCACGCATCCAGGCTTCACGTGTGGCCACGCAAGCAGGGAGAGGCGGCAGCAGGAGGCAGGGATCAAACACGACGGTTTCACACCAACCACACGCGACTTATTTGACAGGTCTGATAAGTGCTGAGACTCAAGCCACCCCTCCACCCAGGAGGTGAAGTGGTTACTTAGGCATTTAACAGAGACAACACTTGCTAGATCCAGCGCTGGTGACAGCAGAGGAGCACTCTGGCTCTTCACGAGCTCTGCAAGAACACTGTATACCCAAGAACCAGATGAAAGGAACCGTATCTCAAACAAAAGTTCAACTCACTTCATGCCAGGAGTGAGATATGGACACCAATCTGAAGCTAAGATCCTTAAACTGAATTAAGTCAGTGAAGGAGTTTGTCTGCTTTGCATATTTTAACATTGCCTAATGGCAGAGCAGGAACAGTGCCAGTTTGTTTCACCCAATTTTATCCTTCGTTTAAGTAATAGGAATGTACTTTCAGCCAACAGATCGAGGTTGCCTCAGAGTAAATCAGAGCCTTATGAGCATGAGAGGCCAATCACTTGGTGGTACGGACATGGGCATCTTCCACTACAAGGAGAAGGAAATCCATGGCAAATCTGACACTGCAAGGCCATGCACATTGGAAGCCATCACTTGAACTGCCCAAGCACTTTGCTGCAGTCTGTATTACCTATAACCACTTCCCCTTCCCAGGAACTTGGGAGGTATCATGTATACTTCAGCAAAATTCCTCTGTGCATTACACGTGCAGACACATGCAAAAATAATTCTAGAAATCCACACTCAAGGTACTAAGTAGTTTGATATTATAATGTCCTTATTCCCTTCCACAGCATCCTCAAGAACCTCAGTGGCAGATACACAAGGACTCTCGGGTGTCTAACACCTTGTGGGCACCTAAACTACTAAAGAGGAACTTCAAAGCTTCTGCAGATCTACCCTTAAAATCACCAATCACTCTCTCAAAAGGAGTTAAAAAAGAAGAAGTTGAAAGAGACCATAAAAATGGGTCTGGAATGAGTTCCCTGAAGGATTAAGATGTGAATGGTCTCTGGCTTTAAGAGAAAAGATCAGAACAGGGCCAGGGGAAAAAAACCCCACAACAATAAAGGTAAAATTATATACTCATTTAACAGCACAAATACACATAATGGTTGAAACTCAAAGGCAGATGAGAAAGAAGTAATTTTACTCAATATGCAATGTGTAGAGTTTACTAACACAGCTTACTGACATGTTACCAGTGATGATAAGCACGTAACCATCATCATCAATTAAGCCCAACCTCACACAAGTCGCATTAAGGTGCCCACAAGCCTGACAGTGAAATCTGAAGAGTCAGCAGAAGCGGGTATGACACACACAAAGCTCCCCATCAGTGGCAGCTAAACCTACCCCATAAACAACCCAAAGCCAGAAGAGCAGCAGTGACTTACAGGTGGAGGGATCGGACGCTGGAAGCAGCAGGTCCCAGAGAGGGAATGGCGGTCAGCTCGTTGTTGTCCAGTCGCCTGCAACAAGCACGAGTCAGTTGTTGAAGCAAGCAGCCTACAACCAAGCACCTGGGAGCAGGGCATGTCTTCAGCACTTCCTTATCCAACCCCCTCGACTCCCCAGGAACGCTGATGTTTTGGTATTAAGAGGTTTTGTCTGGATTTCCCTGATGGTCCCACCTTATCGTCCAAACCCAACCGTTTAATGAAGGAGAAGCACCTTAACTGGTCCCACAGGATATTCCTTACAAAAAGCAAGGATTTTTATCCCCCCTTCCACCCATTCCTTTAAGCAAGGAAGGTCTTGAGTTTCCACAGACTATTTGCACCCATGGCCATGCTCAGGACAACGAGTTTAACACAGCACACAGCAGCCTCCTCTTGCCCCTCCATGCCAGGCTGGGGTGCCACAGCGGTGGGGAATGGCAGCCCCAGTCCTTCTCCCCACACCAGATCCCACGAGGGCAGCCCCACAAAGCCACAAAACCCACTGTGGCCACAGCAATGCCACCAAATGCAGGTGACCTGCTCCAGCCAGGGAGCACCACGCAGCCCCCGGGGGGCTAATGGCAATTGCAGACAGAGCCTGCTGCTGGAAACTGTGGTACAAGAATGTCCCCTTCAATGGCCCAATGTTTGAAGTGTTTTTCTGACTGAAAACAGATCCTCGCCATGTGACCGGCTCTTCCTCGGTTTAAAGAGCCCTTGTTTGTATGGTGAATTAGTCAATTAATTACTGTAACAGTCGCTTGTCTGGCTGCTTGAGAATTACCTAATTTCTCAGCCATCTTGCTCCCCACTGCCACATGCCGAAGTGATTAAAGCCGAGCCCCTGCCAGGCTGAGCCAGGCAGCGCATGGCGGCTCCACAGGACCCCAAACACCTCTGATCACTGACTGCTTGAAGCAGAGCCTTGCTGGGTCTCCCAGCACTGCCTGGCTTTAAACCATTCCCCTTCTGCAGGGGCTTCTGGATAGATTGCCATTGGGTGTGAGAAGCAAGAGCATCCCCATAGCAGGCAGGGGACCACAGAGCAGCTAAACCACAGGCACAGGTTGGGGCAATCCTAGATGATGGTGATTATTTCTCCCCTTTAAAACTCTTTTTGGAAGGTGGGAGAGGGCAGCGGTACATCCATCCCAGAACTTCCTTCTGACTCCTCCGAGAGCAGGCAAGAGATTTGATTTCATGAGGAGTTCCAGGCACTGCTGGGATAAAAGCTCTCCTCAGGCTCAGCTCTGCCTCTGACATTATATCCACAGCTTAAAATGTAAGGGGGGGGGAAAGCCAGATGCATTGCAATTCAGCAAGGAGCTCCACTTTGCAACTAAAAGCTCATTGTTGCTCTCATTATGGCAAAGACACAGAGCTTTCAAAGGTACAAAGCCAGCTGCAAAGAGCATTATATTGTTTATGTTTGTACCATGTTTTCCTTAACATCCACCTGAGCATCTTTTGACATAGCATGGGAGAAGGATGGTTAGACCCACCCTCCCCTAGCCTGGGTCAGCTCTGGTTAAGCAGCTTCAACACCAACCAGCATCCAAATGGTCAAACCCTCCTCTGACATAAGTGTGATTTTCATCTATCAGCCTCCTGTCAGGTCAGAAGTCAGTCAGAAGTGGTTCTCCCACCTCATTTTCTCTCTTCATTCACAGGCACCAGGGTGCCAACGCAGAGATGACAGCAAGCTCAGTACTTGCCTTCATTTCCCTCTCATCTTGTCCTTCTCCCATATAAAGGAACAAAAAGGGGAGAGCAATAAAAAAAGCCCCAAAGCAGAAGAGCCAGGCTCAACAAATTTAAACTTTCAGCCTCCTTTCTCCTCCCCTTTGACGACACAGACCTGCTGCCTTTGGATGCTGAAGCAGAGGAGGAGGGGGGCCACCCATATAAAATATTTACGGTCCAGTTGCCAGGCTGGTGTCAAGCTGAAATGGAGCCTGCTCAAAAATAGCACAGCTCTCCAGAGCTTTCAGTGAAAGGCACTTTAGCAAATAAAAGGTGAGTTGTTTGGGGAGGAATTTCAGCACAGTTACTACTTCTCTGTTACAAATGAGCTTGGAAAACCTGAGAGGCATGCAGCCATCACTTTCATGGACCCCATGATCCATACGACCTGAGGAAACCCCAGAAAGGACCACAAGGTCTATCTCCAGGCAGCACCCTCCATCCCACCCTTTCAACCACGAATGGACAGACCCCAGGGAGTTGTCATTAGAGGGAGCACTGGTGTCCTGAAGGAAAGTAATGTCCCACCCCAGTCCCTACCACCTGAGCTCCTATCAGCACAAGCTACTTATTTCAGAGCATGTGGGATTCGTATCACTTTGAGCCACTAAATTTCATCCCATAGACTTAAACATTTAAAGGGAAAAAGCTTCTCAAGCCTTCCCCCCACCCATGGAAAGGGAAATATGTAGGGTAAATACATCAGTAACTTCATTACAACCTCAGTAAAGCAAAACAGAGCTCTGAAGCTACAAAGTTTAAATCTTTTGCTCTGCATTTTCTTAAAATCAAGGGAAAACGAAAGGTTTTCAAAATATATCACACTCATTATTCACATGCAGAGACACAGAGAACTTCGAGCCTTATCTGTAAGGTTCAGGCACCATGTTGGAAGCATCATGGGAGGTTTCAAGTCTTATCAATGCATCTATTATTTGGGGCAATCTCTTCCCCTGAGGGTGACTTGGTTTGCCCAGCACAGCGCACACAGCAAAACACCAACTTGCTCTCAGGACATGCCACAGCATGATGCTTATTTCATGACTGTTCGTAAAGTGCTTAATAAAAACCCCACTCTCAGAAAGGAGATGCTCGGGCAGTACAGATGTGGTTCTCTTTGTGAAATGCAGTTTATTTCAGTGGTCTGTGGTTTAGCTGTTATTCAAAAGCAACCAAGATTGGTAGATAGGGCTTTTAATAGACCTTCTCCCTCACGCTTTCCAGAGCCTGCCTTCCAGGCTCTGCTCCAGACCTCTGCCTCCCTCCCAGTCTCCCATTTCTGACTGCTCCCTTCTGCCTCCTACTCACTCCTCTGTTCTCTCCCTTCTACCTAACCTTGACACAGCAAGCATCTCTTATCTGCACCATTACTTTGCAGGCTGCATCACTTGCCTACCCCCAAACCCTTCTTTTAGCAGCTGACTGCTCTCAAAACGTGCAGCACTTTGCACAGGGAGCTCCCTGCCTAAGGCATCGGAACCCCCACACGTTTCCCAGCTCCACACTCCCTGAAGTCACATGCCTTCAGGCATTTCCACAAATAAAAGCTATTGCTAAGCCACGATCATGTTAGGATAATTCTAAAGTCTCACGGGATCAAGGCTGCAATTCTCTTCTTTAAGCAGAGAGTAATTTAAGGCTTTCCACAGTTTAAAGCTGAGTAAACAGATCCTACAGGCAGGGTTTCGCTGACCTGCATCACTTTCTCTCCCCTCCCTGATCGCTCTCTCGATGAACTGATTTTCAGAGCATCGTAGTCACTCCTCACTTCATCATGATCCGTAGTAAGTCCTGTACTATCAGTGTAAGTAGGGGAGCCAGGGGCAAGATGCTACAATAATCCCCATGGTCCAATCCTGCATGCATCAGTCAGGCAGAACTCCTGCTGTAGCAAACCCTTTTGCCTATTTAAGAATTGCAGGATCTGGCCCCTCCACGAGCCTCAGAGCCAACACTTTAATGAAAACAGACAGAGGACAAGAGAAAATGCATGATATACACAGAGCACAGTATTGTTTCGGAAAGGAAACGTTTGTTCAGTTTCCCATGAGGCATCAGTAGCTCTTCAAACAGAGCCCAAACCTCAAGTATGCCAGCGATTCACCATTCAAACATGAGCTCATTACCTCAACCCACCACTTGCAATTTCAGTCACTTTCGGTTTTCAAACCCCAAAATCAGAGCTCCAGGAATCACTGACAAGCACAGCTCCTCTGCAAGTGTAAGTGCTGAGCAAAGAACAAGGGCCAGGAAATCCTGTGATTCCCTAAACAAGGTTTCTTTATCAGCAAGGAGGGTCTGGCACAGCCACAGGGACCATCACCAGCTCCTTCTCTTCCCCCAACAAAGCAGAAGACAGCTCTGTTGTTTCAGCCTCACCTAGCAGGCTTCAAACAGAACTTGTTCTGGTTCCAAAAAGGAGCACAAATGTCAGAGAGGAGACACAGTTAAGTGCTTTGTTATCCACCACACTACACCTTTGTTTCCTGGGAGATCTGGGTTAGGTTGGCATCAGGTATCACAATCCAGGCTGTTCTGCCTTGCTTCAGGGTTATCCTTTCAGCAAGGAGCTTTGTGTGTATGTTCAGGTGTGTTAGCTGAGCATTGCACAAGACTGACGGAGGCAAACTCCAGTGGCTTCCAGTAACAGCCATGCTGTTTCAACTGGGCTGTTGTGTTCTGCTAATTGTTCAGTTTAAAAAACCCCAGCACAGGTACAACGCGGAGTAAATAAAACTCCACACCAAGCCAGATCTGCTCATTCAAGCTAACTAAAGGAAGGCACTGTCTTAGGAAATTAGATACAATTTCCTCCTGGCACACAAAGTGCCCTGGCAAAACACGGTTTTAAATGATTTGAAATAATACTTACACTTCCTCCAGGTTCAACAGCTCTGCAAAGGCAGAAGGATCAATCTCCGTCAACTTGTTGTAGCTCAGGTTTCTGTTAAAATAAGAGGCAGTGGGATCAGCACAGTGCAGTTACCATGCTCAGAAAAACAGTCTTAATTATTCTGGATTGCACTGGGAGGGTGGGGTTTGATTTGTTTTAAACAAGAGCACTTAAACATGGCAGGGCATCACTTTCCTGTTCAATACATGAACGAGTTAAGTTCCGTGATCAGAATGTTATCTAGCTCTTGCTAAGCTTTTTCCTCTCTTGCATTAGTGTGGTTTTAATTTGTCTTTATATTGCACAATTACATTTATTATTCTTCTATTGGTTATTCACAACCACAAGACTAATCACAGATGAATAGGATATTTCCTGACAAATTAGAGTCTGAACTGAAGCAATCAGCAAACCTTCTGCTAAATATTTTATAGCTGTATTCACACAGAGTATTTTCACAGACCACTGTGTTACCTACAAAATAAATACACATAGGTATGCACACTTATTAGGTATGAACATAAAATATATTCCACGTTCTCTACACAAATATTATTATCATATCACTACATGTTTTTTTAATCAGTGGTTACAGCTACTCATGTAGCAGAACATACTTTGGTCCTCAACAGCGCCAACCAACTGACAGACCAAATCTAGATCATATTATAGCACTTCACTGAGGGATGGCAAATAGGTTGCTGCATTAGGTTGCTGTATTAATCTGAACACAGCCTGGTGGAAGAGCTGGACATCCCTGTTTGGAAACACAGCCAGAGCTCAATGTGCCTCTGGAAGAAACACACCGCAAGGATTGCTAGGGACAGCAAACAAAATAATGCAAATAAAGAACCAACTCATAGAATCCCAGACTGGTTTGGGTTGGAAGGGACCTTAAAGCTCATCCAGTTCCAACCCCCTGCCATGGGCAGGGACACCTTCCACTAGAGCAGGTTGCTCCAAGCCCCGTCCAACTTGGTCTTGAACACTGCCAGGGATGGCACACACGACAGGTCAAACCTGCAGCTACGGGCTTACCAGGAGAACACAGATCAACTAAAACCAAGTGACTAATGATGAGGGAATTAACAAATGGCCTAATTAACATGATGTATGCAGTGCTGCATGTTCCTGTGAGCGTGTAATCCAAAGAGGGAGGAGGCAAATTGATGGGCGGTAGCAGAAAAGCAGCCACAGTAAATTGTAAGGAAATTGTGAGGGGGACCTACTTTCATTTCAC
This sequence comes from Nestor notabilis, assembly GCF_000696875.1. Lineage (NCBI taxonomy): Eukaryota > Metazoa > Chordata > Aves > Psittaciformes > Psittacidae > Nestor > Nestor notabilis. The sequence goes on from NW_009937047.1 coordinate 47,158, forward strand.
CCTGCTCCAGGATATTATCCTGAGTAAAATTCAACCCTCCTGTCTCCTCTGCAGGGAGGTTACACCCTCTTACTGCATCTCTGAACACGACCCAAAAGATTCATGGCTTGATTTTAGATAAGCCCTCAAACACCCAGCTGCTTATTCAAACCACCAAGCCAGTCTGACTAGAAACCTGGCCAATCTTCCCTGTGCTGTGTGTTTTCTGCTGTTTTAAAGCTGTGCCCACAGAGCCCAAGCAGGTCTGGAGCCCACACAGGTAAACACGACCTAAGTCACCAAGGTACCTACTGAACTTTTACCCATGGTACAGGTCCCGAGAGCCAAAGGACACCAAAAAAAGGGCAGCTGCCAGAAGAGCACAGATGAAGACCTCCTGTTTGAATTGCTTGTGCTAACCCGCTGCACTTCATGGTACTGCAAAGACAAATCCATCCCCACAGCAACCTTACAAACACCAAGACTTGGACGACCACAAAGCTTACCAACTTTGCATGATGAGCAGGAAGCAATAAACACCTCTTTCAAGCTAAAAAGCAGTTATTGATCACCTGCCCTCCTACAATGCACTTATGGGAAGTCCTCAAAGCATTCCCTGCATGCGGGAACCATTCGATAGCTCTCACGCACACGCCGTTCCCCATCATCTCAGAGCAGCCAGCTCTGAAGGCGGCTCCTTGCATCTTGCCTGACATGTTCGATTTGATGCCAATACCTGCTGTGAAAGGAGGCTCCACAAATCAACAACAGAGGCTGGCTCTTCGCAGAACCTAGACCTGAAGCTACACTGGACTGTAAAACCTAACCAAGCATCTAGTTTTAAAACATGCTGTCCTGTAAGCCCCTACTGTCTTTTAAAAGACTCAAGAGACCTTTAAATCAATACCAGCCTACAGCAGATATCCATTTCACTGTGAACTCAGAGGCATTTATCTAACTAAAAGTCAAACTGCAGCTTAAACTCGGAGTGCATGTGAAAGCCAAGTCCATATTCATAGCACAATTATGAATTAAAGTGCAATTTGCCCACAGATTACATTACTATTTCTTTTTTAAACCACACAGCAAGATCAGGTTGGAGCTTGTCCCTGCCTGATGTACATACAGACAAAAAGAGAAAACACAACAGGTAACGTCCTATAGGCTCAAGACAATAAAGCTGACACAGAAATACTAGTGACAAACTGTAACGGGAAATACAGCCACAGACATGACCGTGCATGAAAACATCTGTTTTCGTGTATTTCTATACGTTCTATTGCTGCAGATCTTTGCATTTCTTAAGGTAACATATTTATCCTCTAAACATTCCTTTGCAATAAGCTAAGAGGCTATTTTACAAATTAAGCACTGAGAATCACAGGCACCAAACTATCATCCCTACCCTGGTCCCTGGCTTTAACCAGTGCTAAAGCTGACATGAACCTCAGAAGTTCACCAGTGAGAAAACATGTCTTGGCAAATGAAAGGATTTCATGGCCACGGTTTAACATCATCAAGAGTGACTTTCTGATTATTGTTGCTGCCATTCAAGAAGTTGGGACATCAAAATCACTGCACAAGTAGCTGGCTCTTCAGAAGGCACAGCCATATTTTGCCTACTCCAGCAAAAGACAGGCTTTCCAATGGTTGCTGCGGAAACACAGGTGAACTACACCTTCACGTACACAAAGTCTTCACTTCTCCCCATGCTACCCACTCCCACAAACACAATACACTTAAAATCAGAGGGGGAAGTGAAAGGTAGAAGTAGAGAGCCAGTGCAGAATAAACAGGAGATGAAGTTAAACCTATACACCAAAATAAACAGTTTACTCCATTTCTGAGACTAGCTGTATTTTAACTGACATTAAAATGCCCAAGAATTTCTAGCCTGAAGCATTAGTAATCAAAGAATGCACTTCCCAGAACTTGGATCCCCTCACCAGACAGTATTTGGCAATCTAGTCACAGAATTCAAATAGGAGAACAAACCAACACGCTCCAATACATAGATCATCGGGACTGGGAGTCAGGAAACCTCTTTCTATTCCTGTCTCTGTTAATCTCCTGCTGGGTGACCGGGTCATGTCACATCACCTCTCTAGAGCTTTTGTTTCCACAGCCACCCTTTGTCTGTCTTGTCTATTTAGACTGTAAATAAAATTGAGGTAGGTATTGTCTTGCATTGCCCGATGCTGATGAAATGAGGCCTCAATCTTGGTTGGGCTCCAGTAATGCAAATAAAGAGAACTCAAAACTGGAGGTCACGGGTACATATGACACTCCCCCACCACCAAGCATGGGTCCCAGATGTACAGCAGTGCACGAAGCGCTGCAGGAGCTGTAACACCTCCATCAGCTCGGCCTCACCAAGCTGTGCAGACCAGCAATGCAGGTTGGTTGGAGATGCCAAGCTTGGGGACACAGCTGTCTCATGGCTGAAAACAGCCCATAGCACAGAACACATCACTTCTCAAGAAGCCCCTTGGTCTGATGTCATGCAGTAGTGCAATGGATCACTGAGCACATCTTTCAGTACTCTAAAATGTCTTCAAAAATTGCCCTCAAAACTCAAAGCCATACCCTGTCCTTGCACAAATGAGAAGCCCTCTAAACCATCCGAGCTATCTCAGGTGCTGGGCATCTCTTCAACGTGGCAGTTTATAAAGCATCATTTACAGCACTTTATGCCAGTCCCAAGAGACCCTGTCTTCAGTGTGTGGTCTGCCCATTTCCTGGCACCTGCATCTCCATATGGGGTCAGCCAAACCCAAGTGTGGACATACCCACACAGCAAGCAGACTGCCCAGTGTCCTGCCTGCTTCCCTGCATGGGTACATGTTTCCACTGAATTACTCATGGGAGGGTATTTTGATCCCTCCAAGGCAACTGTGGAAAGAAAACAGAATTCAGACAGCCAACATAAATCCTGGACAAGAGCCTGGGCTGTAACTCCAGGGAAGCATCTTACAAAGGTCAGAAGCTTCTACATATGGCAGAGAAGACAGAGCCACCAACTTGAGTAGGCTCAAATGTTCAGATTGTTCAGATTGTTCTTCCCCCTACTGAATAGAGAAGCTGACCTGAAGTCTGTGGGTCTTTCCAAACTTTATTTTGACTTAAAGGCATGAAAAGTGCTCTGCACATTATTTATCCATTGCATACTTGTATTGGCTAATCCAACAATGTAGGGTTTTTCCCCCTCCAGTCAGTAAGATGCTTGTGATCAGGAACTGAGAACCTGTTAAATCAATATGGGAAGGGCTCTGTTCTGTCTATTCATCCATTCCAGACTAAACAAGAAAGCAGAGTTTGCCCTCAGTTAGCATTGTGAAAATGGCACTCTGGATCACTGAACACTGCAGAGACTAAAAACAAAGTCCTGTTAAATAACCAGGTACACAGCCTGGCTTGAAACCACCTCCTGAAAGTAATGATGCTGTCACGAAGAGTCCTGCTCTCCAGCAAGGAGGGATCAGTGAGCACTTTGAACCATGAGATGCCAATCCTGTCTCCCTGGGCAAGGAGCAGGGTACAGCAGGAGTTCACGTAGAAGTTAGGGCTGTGCTTTGGGAACTTGATCAGCATGGAGAAGAGTCACCTCTCCTGAAAACAGAGGTGCCTGGCTGGCTCGCCAGACAAAGGAATGGAGACATAGGCCGCTCCTGGTCTCTGTTCACCACGATGATGGCTCAATTCTGCTCAGCAAGGTGAAGGTTTCCGACCCTTACATCAAAACCATTTATCTGTCAGTGCAGAAGATTATGTCAAAAGCGTTTCTCCACCTTTTGATGACAGGCATTGGAGAAAAGGAGGATGGCTCAAAGTTCTGCCACTGCCAACTGTGGCTTTCACTAAACACTTTGTCAACCATTGTCATAACACAACTTTTCATTGCTCCTGCACAAAAGGGAGCCGAGGGCCCAGAACAATTGAGCCCTGCAATAGAAATTCCTTTGGCTAATCTGTCGAAAGATAGCTGCCTAGTCTGGAGCTGACTGAATAGGCACCATCCTCTTCCCACATGTTTGTGGATGGCTTTACAGAGCTGGAATGGAGGCCCCATGCACACTTGATTGGGTATGAAAAGCATGGCTGCAGCTGAATTAGCTTGGGGATGGGGCCAGGGAAACAAGAGGGGGAACACGTTGCCCGTGCTAAAAGTATACAGCTGTGCAGGGAAGAAAGCACACCCAAATTTCTCTTTTGAACAAGCTCATGAGCTCCCGGAGAGATGGCAGAGTCCTTGTAAACAGTGACATGAGAGGCTTAACACTGAAGCACAAAGCCATCAAAGAGACTGCAAGGATTCAGGTGGTTGTATGGATGTAAGGATGGAAAGCAGCAGCTCTACTCCATTTTCTTGTCCTTGTGCACAGGACAAGTCCAAAATCTACTTCCATAAGGCAAGTAGCCAAACAGCTACTGCAGCTAGTGCCATCTGCACTGCATAGCAACACCTTCCCTTAAAGGGGATTTTTTCAGCTCCCACTAAAACAAATGGCCACCAAATGGAGTTGCATAAGCCACCACAGTGGTGAGAGTCAGAAGGAGCTTTCACATGCTGGACACACAGTCCTTATTTACCTTCTGGAGGATTTCTTGCAGATTCCTTTGAAGTGGCTTATGCACTGCCAGAAGCCAAAGACTTGGACTGAGGAAATCACCCACCCAACCCAACACAGCCATTCCTGGGCTTCCTTTGAATCTGGCCAGCTAAACTGATATAAAATCCCTCATCACCCTCACCTCTATTCCACTGCTCCCAAACTCAGTGTCACAGGCCTATGGTCAGTAATGACAAAGAACAATAATACATCTTCGCTGATGGGTGCACCGAAGGGCTCTGCACCCTACTACATCCTGCGGTTCACCCAGCCTCAAGCATGAGCTCCCACACTCCTGAGCAATACTTGGACTGACTGGGCTGTGCAGCCTCTGGGATGCTCCATTTCTGGGGTGCCCATGGCTGCAACAAGTCAAAACCCTCAGGATTTCTTTTAGTGAGCTCTGCTCTACCCAGCTTACAAGAGAAGGGGCATTGCTTGGGGCAGAGAAGTCTCTCGCACTAAGAGTTGCCTCCTAAAAGGAGGCAAGATCAACAAAACACAGGGCAGCAGAGAGGTGAATGTCCCAACTTGCTGTTCTATGTGCTTTGGAGAGAAGAAGAGAACTCTATAGGACACAGGAAAGACAAGCAGCACCCACGTGGGTAAAGCTGTGCCCCATCACTGAGCGGTCCTGTTAGCAGCTAGGCCAATGTGCTCACTCAGGCTTTACTTACGCCCTAGCTCAAATTAGCAGCAGCAGCATCATATTAGCTTGGGTTAATAGCCTGCTCATATAAGGGGCTTTATGTGCAGAAAGGAGTCAACCTAAGGGCAACCCTCAAGCCATAATATGAGCTAATTTGACAGTGAAGACAAACTTTGAGAGGTCATCCAGACACCAAAAAACCTGCACCATGAATCACTCTCAGTCACAACCAACACTACTGTCTAAAGGAAATTCCTGTAGCATGATCACCAAAGAATCAATACCACACTGATTCCAGCAGAGGCATGCAGTCATTAATGCAAAGAACACTAATTAAAACCTCATCACTGAGAAGCATTGTGCTGGAGTACAATTCAATTTAACATGTGGTTGATACGGTTCAAAGAACTAGGGAATTGGCTTCTAGTAACTTTTAGGGATGTATTTTCAGCTCTGGTCCTTCCTCCTGCTCTCCCATGCTGCCCTCATAACTGTTTCTGCTCAGTAGCATGCAGAGATCACATCTGGTACATAATGGTAAAGGTACTACCAGAGCTGGTCTGCTCACACGAGGTGTGATACCTACGAGCAAACATAGGTATCTCCATCACTGTTGGCTCCCTGCCTCAAACAGGCAGCACAGGAAAGCAACCTCACTCTGGCTGAGGAAGGGCAGAGAAGTGCGTTGCAGCAGCATTGGGTAATGCTACACTAATGCTGGAGGCTCCTACATCTCCTACAAAAAAGGAACTTTCAGAGGCTTATTTGTCTCTTTAAAAAGGGCAGCGTCAGATTATTTTAGGTCCTGCTCAGTTTACGCAAATGTGTTTTGACAAAAGCTAGGCTCCCATTTCCTCCTCTTTTAATAACCTTAGCAAAACTGAAGTGCAGTTCTTTGCTGCCTTTTTCTTATTTTGCTTGGAAAACCATCTCCTCCAAACACCTCAAATGTTTTAATTTTTTTTCTTAAAGAAAGATTAGCTTCAGCTTAATCTACATAATCACACACAGCTGCAAGTACACCACAACGTACGTGCAAAGCACTTGGGTAACTCAGGTGCTTAGAGATCTCTTGCTATGCCTCTGCAGCACCAGGAAAGGTGTGAGGATATTCATTTTACCAATGGTTGATCCTGGTCCACTCAACAGGAGCTTTCTCAGCATTTCAACTGCTTCAAAAAGAACAAAAGTGAGATTTCAAGCAGTGAAACAATTTCAAAGCCACCCAATGGCCTCAATGGCTGAGAGAGGACCACGAGTCCTTGTCTCTGCAATGTGCCCTGTGCTGGTGGCTGAGGACAGGCACCCACAGCCCTTCCTGCAGAGAGCAGGGACCCAAACCAACCGAGGATGGCTGGGCAAAGCAAGCATGAATGACAAGGTACTCAATAAGGTTATCTCTGCTTCTGTAAAAGACACCAGCAGCAGTGAGCCCGCAGTCACTGAGACCACAAACCCATCATGATGCATGTTCTTCTGCTCCTAAAAGGCAGCTCAGTCAAAGGCAGTACTGTATGCAGGGAACAGGGGATGCTGCAAGGCTTAGAGCAGGCGTGATGTAATTGCAGCAATTTTTCACTTTATTTGCTGTTCCTATTAAGCCACACTGCCTGAAGGAGGCTGATCCTCTCCAAAACACACTGAGCCATCAGCTGCACGGATTGCCTCAAAGCACAAACACACTTCAAAGAGGGCACGGGCATCTAAATAACTACTGAATTAACATAGAGCAACCCTGGTTTGCCACCTGCGACAGGTAAGGAGTGGGAAGGAAAAGCAGGATGTGTTTTTAACCCACAAATAAAACTCCACCCTTTATCTACCCAGACGCCCATAGGGTCTGTTCTGGGTTTATTAAATCAAAGTGCTGCCTACTGTCATGAGAAAGCCATACCCTAAAACCAAAACCCTGCACTTTGTTTGCTCCACTGCATATGGGCAAAGTCACCTTCTAACCTGACAGCAAATTTCACCTCCACAGGGCACAGCACACTATGTCTCAGAGGGCTGAAGACAGGGCTGGAGGCCTAATTCAAGCAAAATGCCCATGAAACAAATTGCTGCTTCCTTCACCACTGTGTTTCTCCAGTAAATCAATAAAGGCCATGACTTCTTTACTAACATTTTCAATTAGGGCTCCCCGCTGTGTATTCAACATACTAAACCAATTTATCAAGGATTAACAACTATATAATTCACCATACACGTCTACCTTAGAACAACTGCTAAGCCTCCATCAACTGGTAACAAGAGCTACGCTGATACATCAGCTCCAAGTGCTATTTACAGTTTCAAAACCTGCTACTTCTGCAAAGCAAATATTTCCATCTCAAAGTTGAGCAATTTTTCACAAGTACTCACAGCAGATAAACCATGTTAAACCTCTGGCTTGTTTGGATGCTTGGAAAGACCCAGGGCGGTGTGTTTAACTGCTGGCAACCCAACCCTGCCACCACATGACTTTGCAAAATCCAGCTGTGGGTTACGAGTTGAGTGGTGATGGAAAAGGGAGATAATTCAGGAACTCCCCAAACACTGTTCAGAAGCTTCCACAAGAAAACATCCGAGGTCAACAACCATTCAATAGTATCCAATAACCCATATTTTAAGATACGTTTTCTCCTAAAACACTCAACTGCAATGTGCTCTGCTCTCTTTGGGGACGCAAGTGGTTTCAATCATGTCCACAAGCACTTCTGGTAAGCTCAGAGTGCTTCACTAGCCAAGATGGCATTTTTCCACTGCTTCCACACCACAGTTCATCAGAAATACTCAGTAAATACATCAGGAGGCCCAGCTCTGACAGTACCACCATGTTCACATGCACTGCACACCAGGAAGGAAAGCATGAGCAGGGCTTGGCCATGCCCACTGCAGTGGCAGCACAGGGGACACAGCACCATGCAGATGCCGCCATGCCACAGCAGAGCTTGGTCAATCATTAATGATGGGGAGAAGGGCAGGCAGCCTGCTCTCATGGTGTTTGCTCAGTGCCTCATTCTCTCCTGGTTCTTCTTATCAATAGTTAATCAGGAAGGACTGATTGCCCCCCAGAAACATGCTCACTTGGAAGCGGCACAAAGGAATTTTGTGCATTGGTTAAAACTAGTCAAGCAAAGAGCTGGGGGAAAAGGTATTGGGAAAAGAGCATGCAGGTTTTTCTTGCAGCTCATACAAGGGGATCACCAGCTTGCTCTTGCCTCTCCTGCACTTGATGCTGCTTTTAACACCAGAGAGGGGCTGCAGCACCTCCCACCCTCGTACATCAGAATACCCCAAAAGCAAAGAAGCATTTCTTCTCCCATTCTGTCAGCCCAGGTTGACCACACTACACCAGTATCACCAGTGGCTGCTGCTCATCAGCCACCCAGTGCATCTGCTGCATCATCATCTATGAAAAATCTCAGCAGGTATGTTAAAGTGAAGCTCTGTCCCACTGGATGTGCTGCAAAGAAGGTGTCCCTGTCCATGGCAAGGGGTTGGATCTAGATGAGCTTTAAGATCCCTTCAAACCCAAACTATTGTATGATTCTAACTGAGCAGAGCCAAAGCAGCTACCCCACAGCTCTGGTCACCCCTCCTGTCTCTGCTCCCTTCTTCCCACCTAGTGGCAATAACTCCTCTCACATAACACCCAGACAACTCAGCAGCTTTCCACACTGGAAGTAAATCCCTTTCTGATCCTAGCATCAGTCCGTTAGACTCCTTGCTATGCCCACCATAAAAAATCCGCCCAAGCAAGGGCATTCCCTGCAGTTTTCAATGTCGTGGGCTGAAGTTGTGAGGTTGACCAAATCCAAAGACCTTGTGCATGGAAAGGAATGACACATACAACCTCAAAGCACCAGCTAAAGGAGCAGTTGATGCTGGCAGCACTGCGTGATGCTGGGCCAACTCTAATCCCCCAGAGGTGTGAAAAAACATGGGGCAGACAGATCTCCATTTGCACGTTAAAAATAGTTCTTTATTACAAAGAACAGCATTTTAAGGGGAAAACATGCACATTTTAAGCTTAGAAACCCTAAGCTGGCCCTCCTTTGCAGGAGGCGTGTGGTTTACACAGGCATCCACACTCTCTCCTTTCAAGTAATCAATGTCCAATCATAATGCACTTTCATTCCCAGCACTTTTGTATTGCCAATAAAGCACCAAGCAATTTAATGGCTTTCTAACCCCAAATTGGAAGCTGTACTGCATCCAACTGATTCAATTTGTTCAGTCTTAGAGGAAGCCCTGGAACAAAACGCTAGAAATAAAACCACATGCACTGATAACGTTACAGAAATAGATACACCAAGAAGCAAATGTTCTGCCCCTTTTATTTTATCTGACCTCCAACCTGTTTTAATTGACCTTCAAAGATGGAAATGCTGCATTTAAGAGACATTTCCACCTCGTCAAGAGAAATAAAAGCCAAGCTATATAGAATGTGTTTGCTGCAAAACAAGGCAAATAAATCTACCATTAAACTACTTTTCACTTGACAATGAAAAGCCAGGAGACTTTCAAGTCGATTTACTCCATATTTTAGGCCCTAAATAATTTTCATCAATAAACTTCTTTCTCTGCCCATGGCCCAAGAACAGCAGAGATGCTTCCTCTGTCCTCACGTTATCAGAGACTATAGCACTTGATGGCAGACAGCCTTATTATCACCTTTGCCTAGCAAGGGGATGAAGCAGCAGATCACAGAGACAATGGTGTGATGCAGGAGTTTCCAAAGGTGGTCCATAGTGTACTTCCTGCTGGCAGGAGAAAGCCACCAGGTCAGATGCTGTTTGACACTGCAGCCGCTCTCCTTACATTGATTCTACACATAAGCGATCACTGCAATTACAATAAGCATGACCTAGAACATGACATTCCTCCAGAAGACACTCTTCATTTCACGATGTGCTGCAGAAAGCTTCATTCCTGCCTCAGTGATATAAGCAGGGCCATCTATCAGAACAAGCATTCATGCTTTCTTGGCACAATTCCTACAGCACTGGTGTTTACTGCTGGGACAGCCGCAGGATACCAGCAAGGATTTCAAAGCAGATCAAGCTGGTGCTTATGTCTCTGCCAAAAGAATGCCACAAAGAAGTCAGGGGATGGTTAAATCTCTTGCTGCTTTCCATTACATGCCAGTCTTCACATTCCTTACATACAGCAGGATGTCACAAATAAACATATACTCTTGCTCAAATAACTTGCACATGTTCATGGCTTTCACTATGAATTTACAGATGCACGTGCAGGTACCAACACAAGCACATACACATCTATACCTGCACGAGGCAGTAACACCTACAGTGATGTATACAGGTAGAAAGCAGGTAGAAAGGCTTTCCTAGGAGAGTTTGGGACAGCTGTATAGCTTATGACTGAGCTGTGAAGAGCGCTAGTAAAAATCTTTATTGCACTCTGCCCCAGCATATAATGCCGTATTTTACAGAAGCACCATTATTAAACATGTTTGAGAGCTTTACAGTTTTTATTGGTGCTATTTTTCAACTCCTTCCACTTACAAAGCCAGACTTCTTTATTAGCACAACTCAAACTGCAGAGAGACTCAAAGCAGAAGGAAGAGTAACAGCCAATAACATTTAGGAAGTTCTTCAAATGAGCTTGCTCTTCCTCAGTCCGGTACCTCAGGACTTCCCAGGATTACAAGACAGCCCCTATTTCCAGTGGCTGCAGCATTTTGTTCTTCAGGTCTCTTAAGAGTTCTAGGCAAAGCAAAGGTGAATCAGCCAGTCAATAAGCCCAGGCTTGCTCCTGCTCCCCACACTCCTTGTTGGGGCACTTGAGCTCAAACCCTGCATTAGCATCAGTCAGGCACTAAAGCTGAGCACGCATTTCGCCTTCAGATCAGGAAGGTATTTTTTCATCTACTTCAAAGGGCTGTGATGTACTTCACTGGATGGATGCCTTTATTATTCAGTGAACTCCCTTGGATTTGTGCTATTTCTCAGCTAAAAGCACAGCTAATTCAAAGGGAGAGTAGGTATTATTAAAGTTGAATCAAGGAAGAAACTTTTTCTATAGATTTTTATCCTTTTTACATTGCAGAGGGATGAGAAGGGGAACATTCCCCTGTTCTTTTGCTATAAAAACCAATTAAGAACCCAGTCTCTTGTAAAACTGCTGGATACAGAGGTATTTGGATAAGCTCATTCCATCTTCTTTTAACTATTAACAGGAATACTGCTCCACTGAGCATTTGAGATCAGATCTTCTGTTACAACTATCTTAGCTATATGTATACGCCAGTGGATGTTCTTGTACCTGCTTCAAGCACAGGGAACCTCTTCACCTGAACAAAGGCTGCATGGAACACCAAATTCTGCAGGGGGATGCGAAAATGCAGACAGATCCTTCCCTCTTGCTTCGAGCCCATTTCAGACATAACCCAAAGTAGATGCCACCTTAAAACCGCCTGATGGCCTCTTGAAGAAAGGCCCATAATGAAACTCCATGTGGGTGGCCACCTGGCTGCACTGAAAATAGAAAAGCTAACACTACAGTCAGGCCAGGAACAGAAACACCCTTTCACTCTTCCGAGTGGTCCTTGCAAGCCCAGGCCCTGTGCCAAGGAGCTCACCACTTGCACTGTGCCTCTCATGGGGCAAAAAGCATCTTGGCTCTGCACCAGCACCCAACACCTCACGCTCCAGAAAGTGGTTATCTCAAAAACATGAATGCAGAAGGTGGTCCCGAGGTTTGTTGTTGCACAAGGAGGGTTACAGGCGTACTCACCGCCTGGAGAACTCTAACCATGGCCTTTGGGGAGTAGATAAATTAACTTGTATGAAGAGAATAAGGTGAAGAAATGCCACCACTACAAGGTAATTGGGAAAAAGAACTCTTAGGGCTCATAGAAAGCAACGCTGGCAGTGTTCAAAGGCCAGGCTGGACAGAGTTTTGGGGGACATGGTTTAGTGCGAGGTGTCCCTGCCTGTGGCAGGGGGGTGGGACTAGATGATCTTAAGGGCCCTTTCAACCCCAATCATTCTGTGATTCTATGAGCAGACAGCAATGGAAAAAGAAGCGCAGCACTTCATGCACCAAAGATGAAGTCCTGAGCTGAACCACAATGGAAAGCCCAAGGCACCCCACAAGTGGGGTCATGGGAGAGTACTGAAGAGGATAAGTCCAAGGAGACCAGAGGGTAACAGCACATCACATGCTTGCAAAACCACAGAGAAGAAACACCCATGCAGCTCCCTACCACATGTGTGAAGCCACAAAGAGGAGATACTTTCTCTCCTCCAGGCAGATCACAACTTGGCTGTTAACTGCACAGTCTTCTCAGTCCTTCCTAACACCAGGCACTGTCAGAAGCAGGACCCTCAGTCAGAGAAGCTACCAACCCATAGCAGCGTGGGAGAACATGCTATTGTACTCTCTATTCCAAGCCTGGCTTGACTATAGCCACATTAAACAACACATTTTCCTCAATTTGTCACAGCAAGCGAGGTATGAAATAAAAACTTTCTGGATCTTCCCAACACAGACTCACCCCCCCCCCCCCCCAAGCTTTCTGCAAACCAATGAAAACCATGTAAAAATAAATTGTAGTGCATTTTATAGGGGAAAATAACTGTGCTGCAACTGGAAACACATAATCTAGCTTTTCTCTAACAAAACCTACAGGAAATGGCTCTGCAAAAGTTAACTAAGTGATACTGAACTTTCTCCAGAGTGTTGTATAGGAAATAACACTGCAGAAATGACTGCCTGATTTAACCTTCCATCCAGACTATGCTACAAAGCCATACTACAGAGGTATCTGGCTGATGTTAACAATCCTCTGGTGTATCCTCTAGAGCTGCAGCAGAGAAAGCAGGTTATCTCACACATGCTCAGCAATCACCCTCACCACAGCACACAGCCCAGGCAGCCAGCTGCTGATGGAAAACAGCATTTTACAGTTTTCCCTTTCTCTGGCTGGCAGTTGGGGTTTATTTGGGGGTTTAAGGATGTGAAAAAGCAAGGGCTGTCCTGCGGTGCAAAGGGCAGGCACATGCACCGCCAGCGTTCAGACCAGGGTGTCCCATCACTAACAGATGGATGGATGCTCTGACACCTCAATGTGATACCACAGTATTTCAGGGTGAAATCCCCTCTAGCAGCACATTTCTCAGCTCCACTCACTGAGCTTCTCCCCCTTTACTCACCACCTCCACCACTGCAGGAGGGGCTGCTTCATGCAGCAGCAAGCACCAGTGAAGGATCACTTGCTCCCAAGGCATCGCAGGAACAGCACGTCTGCCAACAAATCTGGTGTCAATATTTGCCTGGAGCTCTGCAATCACAGTTATACAGACTGAGCCAGGCTGCCCTCCATCCTTTCTTCCCCGCCATCCACATGCTCACTCCATGGTGGAGAAGGTGGTGTTGCAGAGACCTGAAACAAGTCTGGTTTTCAGCCTTCATTTCTTGCAGTCAAAAAGGGGATGGCTTACATATATATGTTACATTTAATCCTATTTAATTGCTTAAACAAGGACAGAGCTTCAAGAGCTACAAGACACTGCTTTGTCAGGTTAGCCAGTGGGAAACCATTTTATTGGGGGGATTTTCACAGCAAATTTGATCCTACAACCACCATTGCACGGCACAAGAAAACCCCCCAGACACAAGGGCAAGAGCCAAAGATCTGTCTAGAGCACGGACATAACCCTCTGTTCAGGAGGCTCACAATAAAATGCCCCCATGGAATGACATTGATCTCAATATACCAAATGGGCCACTGGGAGGGCAGCCAATTCCCAGCAATACTGCAGTCAGCCTCGGGAATTAGCCCCAGGCTTACGTCAAGCCACGTGAATCCAACTGCATGAACTGTACCTTTTTCACAAACACCTTCTCTGGGATAAAAGTTCTCATTTTACTCCACGTAAAAAACACCCTCCACAGGTTTATAAGCTTTAATTGCCATGCGAGCACATAAAAAGTGCCCAAATAAGTCTATTTAATGGTTACACATTAACTATCATACACCTCCAGGCTTGTGTTATCCACTTATTTGCTAGATCAATAAACTGCTTGTAAGCAAACTTTTTTAAAGTGTTGCTGCTGCTGTGAATGTTCCATTCCTGTTCAGCAGTAACTTCATGGAATTAACTGGAAGCTCCTACCTTTATCTGAAGTTTTCAAGCTGGTTTTCAGCACAAAGAATCAAAACCATGTATTCAATACTGGGACACTGATCCACAAGGTAATACAAGAGCAGTGCGACTCTAGGCTGGGAAGGACCTGGGGGAAGAATTACGTGTGCAAGCACGTGCCTACAGAGACAGAGCTCCTCTAAACCCAAGGAGAAAAGGTCTTTAGGAAGTGCCGTAAGCCTGGACAGTGGGGAACAGGGAAGCTGTTTGCATGAGGATGACAAACAGGAAGCATTAGCAGAGGTTTTAGGAAAGCATACACTCAAAATACTCTTACTAGCAATGAAAATGAAGTGCATCGTCCTCTGCCATTTGCCTACTGCTGTCCTAAATTCACCCCACGGGGCTGTGACATGCAGACTGGGCCAGTGGAGCAGCAGGTAAGAGGTGGTTGCCTGCACGGGGGCAACAGCAATGGATGAGGAAGCACCAAATACAACCTTACCACAAGGCACCCCTGTCTGTTAAAGAAGCCACTCAAGAGCAGCTCTGCCAGGCTGCTCACAGAAGCAGGATGTCTGCAATGCCCTGTGGAGAAGAGCAGGAGGCCTCCCATCCACTGTCCCACACATAAAGGGGCATCAGCAACCTGGCGCAGCCCGACTGCTCTCTTATAGCAAGAGCACATTAAATACCTGTTCAACTTTACCTTGGGCATTTACAGATGCCCTCAGCCTGACAGACACATGCAGTCAAGCAGGAGGCGAGTCCTGCATCCCCTGCCTCCTGCAGGATGGGGGAGAGGGTGAGCAAGAGTGAGCCAAGCAGCCTGAGAGTGATTAAGTGTTGATCAAATCCAACTATTCCACAAAGTCTCTGGCATGCCCAACCAGCTTCCACAGTCTCTGCACTTTGCTGTGAAATCCCTGTGAGATTTATGACAAGTCTGCAAATGGCTGCTTTGGCACTTTTGGTTTTCCCCCTTAATAAAAACGCAGAGCCTAAAGCTCCAGAGATGCACTGTGACATCCCAGTGCGCTCCTCCGAGCACTCTCAGTGTGGGCAAGGGTACCAGAGCCCACACCTCATAATAAGCATCCTTCCAAGGATGGATAACAGCACTGCTTTCTCCCCAACCATCTCCCCTTTCCCCATGGCAAGGAAACATCCCTTCTCCCACACTGCCCTCCTGGCCACTCTCTTCCCAGCCCATCCATGGGGGGCAGACAGACAGCAAGCACTTCGCACCTCCCCACCATAAACCTGCCCAAAGCAATTACCGGCCCCTCTCCAGCTGGGAACACATTGCTGCCTGGTTTATGGCAGCAGAGCCCCAAGGGCAGCAGGCCCCAGGTATGCACAGAGAGAAGCTAAACCCCTGTGACAGCAAAGGAAACCCCAAGGCAGGGGGGCTCGCACTGCCTGCCCACCCCCTGTGCCCATTAAGAAAACTAATCCCCATCATAAAAGCTGGAGCACAGCCTGTATTTCAGGCCAAATAGTAACAGGAGACCTCTATAAATAAGGAATCACTCTTCAGAGGGAGGGGGGGGATCCTAAAAGGTTATTTAGATTAAAAACAAACTGCACAAACAAATAAACCTCGTTGCTTCCCACC
>NW_009937047.1:63148-75536 GCF_000696875.1 Nestor notabilis
TGCACGTGTTATCTGCAGGCTCCAGGCCAGGCGATTACCCACACCACACTGTTTCACAACCTGCTATCTCCGAACCGTACGCTACGTCAGGGATTAAACAAACATTTCCTCCTCCTCCTCCTTCAGGGTTTCCCTCCCCCTGGCCGGAGCTCAGCTCCAAAGTCCAGTTGGGCAGCAGACACGGGGTTGAGGTGTAACTGTGGGGCTTGGAGAGCTCAGCACACTCCTCGCCACCTCCAAAAGCATCCGTGGGGTTGCTGATGGTCATGACAGGGCACGCCAACCACACAGCATTAGGAGAAGCAAGAGGAAAGATGGGGTTGCAAGATCCACTGCAGCCTTCCATGAAAAACAGCCCACACAATAGCAGAGGGGTTCTGTGGAACCCTGAGCATCCCTCTCACTGCTCCACTAAGAATAAATGCACCAAATTTCTCACTTCATCATGCAGAAGTGAGGAGTGGGGGAAAAACTTGTTGGTAGACTTGCTCCCAAGGAATACAAGGCTCCAGACTTGTGTCCGCATCCCAAGTAGTGTAAAACTGGGATGAGATTAAGGAGCAGAAAGGGTGAGCAAGCTCCCACCAGGCTGTAGAACCAGGGTCAGGCAGGGGAGGGCAAGGGACCAACACAGCTTTGTCCTTGGCTGGAGATGGCCTAGACCCATTGCTCAGGTAAACAGGCAGCCCACATGCTCCCAAAATACACCATGGGCAGCTGAGATGGGCAAGGAGGGTGACACTAACAGACAATGCAGAGATAACAGGAACACTCTGCACAAGTCAATTAAAACCTCAGCGCTGGAGACAGAAACCCTCAGGAAACCAGACCTGGTATGCCTGTTTCCACACTAATTACTGGTGATTATGTGTAACTGCAGCAGAAAAATGTGATGGAAAATCTTCTCTTAATCTGCCCGTATTGCCAAATAGGTTTGTGTTACAAATCTGGGGGTCATCTGCCTCAGAAAACACTAGAAGGGCCATAGCAGGAACCAGCAAAGTGAGAGCATGAGATAAACCAAGGGGCTGAACATCAGAGACCCAAGTCAGGGTGGCTGAATTTGTGTGGTTGCTGCTATTTAATGGCAATACCTCATTAAAATTTGGGATAAAGGAAGCTTTTGTTAAGGACCTGCTCCTTCCCTCCCTCCCATACCTTCCCTCAGGGTTTGGAGATCACATAAAACACACATCCCCGAGCTCCTCGAGGGAGTTTTTTTTCCCCTGCAAAGCCAAGGCTGACAAGACTTGACATTCCTGAAATGTTTAAATGGGGGGAGAGAGGGAGAAACAACAACATTTTTTTCCAAACCCACTTTCTGCATCAAACACAAGCAAAAAATTGGGCTGGGGCCAATTAAAAAGAACATTTGTGAGATCATCTTCAATACTCCCAATGTTCCCGATGGAAAACTCCTTGGCTGCGCAGCGGACACAAGCCCCCACACTGAATACTACACATTCCTGGAAGGAGCTGTGGAGCACAAAGACATAATCAAGGCGATTGATACCACCGTGACTGCTGGTCCGTCCCTGAGTGCTCCGTGGGGACATGCCACCACTGGCATTCACCCACAGCAGGTCTTGGGCTCCCCAGAACCAGCTTCCCCTTCCAAGCGGGCAGGGAGCCCTTAAACACATCCCAGGGACTTGGTAATGAGCTCGGGATTAAGAAGCCTGGCTAATGAAGAGCCAAGATATCCAGTTTCTGCCAAATACCAGGAATAACACTCTGCTATCAGTAGCCATTAATTCATACACAGCCCATTTTGTAGCTTTTTCCAGGGTGGGATTTAGCTCGCCTGATTATGCCAGACAGAACCGGGCAAGAAGAAGGGTAGAGACAGAGCACTACAGCTTGCAATAAAACCCACTGAAGGCAACACAAACCAGATGTGGACAGTAACTCCATGCGCTCCAAGAGGCATTACAGCTTCATATGCCAGCCACAGCACTTGGGAGCAAACACACTCGAGATCAGGGAACATTTCAAGGGGTGCAGAACAGGTTAATAGGAACCAACTGAGCTCCACCGGCCAATTATTCTTCCTTGGTTTATTAACACAGAAATTTGGGCAAAGAGGACCACAGTGTTCCACTTGTGCAATAAACTCCTTTCACCAACATCACTTCACACTTTCTAGAGTGCAAAGTTCGCGCAGATATTGTTGGCTTTCTCACTCACTGCTTTTTGGCACTGGCCTGCCTGCTTGGCTGTTCATTAATATGCAATCAGTACATTAAAGGCTTGGTTCCACAATCCCAGCTAGGCTGTAACAGCCTTTTCCAGCCACTGCTGTCTTGCAGGGCACAGAAGTGCAAATGTGTTTAGGTGCTCTCAAATACTCAAAAGCAGTCCTAAACCCTATATTCCTACCAATGGGGTTTTACAAAACAAGGAATTATCACTATCAATGCAAATAGCATCCAGAGAAAAACATTGAAACCGTAGTGAATTTACTCTCATTATGCCTTGCTCCTTCATGCACCAGTTGCACTACCAAGTTTTCACACAACTTAATCATAGCTACACAGCAAAGCCTGCCCAAATGCACTGGGAATGAGAAAGTTTCCACTATTTCCATCTGCATGATGGCTCATGGGATGCTGTGAAGTCTCCCCCCACAAAAATCCCACCTTTTTGGGTTTATTCAGCTACCCTCTAATCTTCCAGATCTGAGCAGGAAGCAGGACAGCCCTGACTCATTTACTGTCACCACAGTTGCATGGAAAACCATGCCACCATAGACCAAAATCTCCTGCTCTGCTTTCCAAACTGGCACAAAAAAAACTTATCCCAGCCTCACTTAATACATTATGAAATCCTGTCTTATTTTTCTTCCCTAGGAGACTAAACATCAGCAGTTAGTTCAATATAAAACTAAGTACATGCTCAAAACACAGGGCAGTTTAATTGTAAGGAGTACTAAAAAAACCCCGCTCTAGTTGTTTCAGGTCATTTTAAGCCACAGTAATAAGCTCTGCCTCAGTTTTTCAAGGATTGCTTTTGATGGAGATGAGCCCAACTGGAAAACCAAAATCAAGAATCCCTGAACGCTAAAGGAAGGTTTATCTGAGTTTGGGCCCATATCTGTAACAGAATGTAACACAGCCAAATAACACTTTTCCATTACATTTAATCACTATTGCTTTGTGTTCTCCCTTCTATGAGCACAAGGTCACATCAGAATTTCTCCAGGAGGCCCCCGGTCCCATAAATTCTTAGAGATCTGGATTTACATTTGTGGGATTACATGAGATCAGCCAAATGTGCACATGCTGGAGGGAAAGGGGACAACACAGCACTTGAGAACTGGAGAGTATTTTTCATTTATAAATAGTTTACATTTTTTGGATCCAGTGGCAGACAACCCGCTCAGTCTGTACTGAAACCAAAGAAATATCATGTGTGAGCACTAACCACAGTGTAACAGAGATAATAAACAACAGACAGGCAGCCATATGCAATGAGGCTAGTGCTTTTGGTAGGGGAGGCAGATTAAAAGGAAAGGAAACACCAAATTCAGCAACCCTCATGCAGCTGAAGGACCTATTACATTTCAGAGGGACCTGTTTCTCCAAGTTAGGCTACAGAAGTAATCTCCATAGGGAAGCCAGCTCCCTGCTCCCCGCTGTACCAATGGTTTTAGCATGTTTCTGACCACAGCCCCAGCACTAACAGCCCTCCAGTTCGGGTACCTGCAGCAAGGAGGGACAGAGTGATGTCCAGGTTGTCACACAAAGCACATGTATAGCACAGAGCATGGGGTGGCATCCAAGTCCCAGGACAACACCCTGGGTTAATGTGCACAGCAGCAGTTCAAATTCTGATCCAAGACAGCCCTGATGCACTCCTCTAAATTATATATAGGCAGTAACTACAAGAAACAGGAAACTGAAATACACTGTGCATCCTGCAACCACGTACCATGCCTTCACATCCCATGAGATTACATTTGCAAACAGCTTATAGTCACCATCAGGCAGGTGTTGATCTAGCTGAAGATGCCCCTGCTCATCGCAGGAGGGTGGATGAGATGATCTTTGAAGGTCCAACCCAAACCATTCTATGATTCTAAGTGCCTGAAGTCTCCTGGGCTCTTTCAGTAGCCTACAGTCTCATGGACTTCACCAAGAGAACCAACTGAGCTGGATTACAAACCTCGTACACCAACCTCTGCTTTCACACCAAATAAAACTAAAACGAATGCTGACATTTATCTTATCCATGCTTTTATAAATGTTTTCAGTATCACATCAAACAATATCCTATATCCCATAGAAAAGACGTGTCTTAAAAGGAAGTGCGACAACCCTGTGCTTGCCAAGCAGAGGAACCTGGACTTAGAGCATCTCTATTGAGATCAGCCTGCCAAGAACAATTTGATGTGTTTTATTAGCACAAGGAATTCCACAAATATGCTGGTAACTTTGGAGCATCAGAGTGTGGGTTCCTAAGTAGGAAAATAGAGAATCTTTAACACACAATTCTGGTTTTTTACAGACATTTACCAGATGTTAGAGAGTTCAGACATTTCAGCTGCCGTGACAAGTGTGTAGACACCGTATCTAGCAGAAGAGGCTGAGCACCCATCTCTGCCATGAGTGAAAGCCAACAGCCAGATACGCCTGGCTGAACAAAGGTTTGGTTTCAATTATATTTCAAATTCCTCTAACAATAACTGCGTGGCATCTGGCACCAACACATCTGAGCCTTTGAAGTGGTTCTTGACTTCAACAGGGAAAAGGAGGAGGGTAAAAAAGGGAATCAATCGGCAATTGTGGTCCAAGTCAAACCTCTTCTCTGAGGAGAAAACGTTAATACCACAAACCTCCAGCACACCAGAAATGTGCTAGCAAAAACAGAACACCCAAGACAAACCCCACATTGGGGTCAAACTAGCAATGGGTCTGCACTTTCACCTTCAGAAACAAGGTTAAGAGATACATGGGCCAATGGTCCAGATGCTGGAGCCTCTCAACACCTCCCCGTGACCGCCTTGGGTGCTGCGACACTCCGCATCCCCTTCCTGGTCACTCATGCCTGTAATAAAATGCTCATGGGAAGAGACATCCAATGCCTAAATCCTAACCCAGCAACCAGCAAAGGCACAGTTAAATTGGAACAGGAAGGTAGTGAGCAACCCTTGCTGTCACATTGCCCATTCAAACTGCCATTGCTGGCTACCCAGCCCGAGGGAAAAGACAGCACATCCACTTCCATATTTGTGGGCAAAAGCAGAAGCTCCCACTGAGCTCTTCCACAAAAACTCATCATAAATGTACAGCTGGAACATTTACAACAGACCAGAACAGCAACACACGGGTGCTGTGAGGAGTAAACTATGGGGTGCTGGTGACCACAAGACTTAACCAACTCTGGATGTGCTCGGAAGAACATCCCCAGGATGCTTAAGCAGGTTTGTAGTGCCTGCAGGTACACAAGCTGCCATACACCCCCGCTTCCCTTTCCCTTAGGTCTATCTTTAGGTATCTAAGCCCCTTTTCAGATCTAACCTTAAATGACATGGCTAGGATCACCAGGGAAGTCAGTGCAACAAACCTCAGTTTTAAAGTGCATATCTTCTTTATCCGGTTTGTCCACACAAGCACAGCTGTGGTTTAACAGCAACAAGGTGGCAGAGCTCAACAGTTCCCAAATTGGGGATGGTGGTTTTGATTGGAATGATGCTCATTTAAAGAGAGATAAAAATGCCTTATTCATTTTTCCCCCTCCAAGCTGTGCCTAAGTCCTACCAACTCTTTTTGTTAGGCCAGGCAGTTTCTGGAAACATCTTCTGGCTCAAAACATTCCCAGAATTTCAAGAATCTGCTCCACAAATCTTGAGGCTGCTTTGTTCAGGAATGCTGACATGTGGGCAAAGGGAAACCAAAACCTTCCCTTGAATGCTGCACAGAACTTTAAAGCCTGCCCAAGATGAAGAATGCAAGAGTCAAAAACCCTGACGGAAGTGTGGGTTTTCTGCTGCATTTCAAGTATCGCCCCAACACGCTCCTCCAGCACGGGAACGCGGCCGCGCCAGGACAGCCTGCGTGCCTAGCGAGGCTGATGGCCTCCATGTGCTCCCCTCAAAGCAGGGCTGGAGTTAGGAATGAATAAATAAAACAGACTTTCAGATCAAGTTTTCTTGGCCTTCACAGAGATGATCATGCTGTGAATAAAAGCTCTGGGCTCTGAGTCGCTTCTCCCCAGACAGGATCCACCCACTTCCCAATGCCTCCCCGTCCACAAGCACCAAAGGGCAAGCATGCACTTGGTCTTCTGCTTGCACAGCTCCCAGGACAATACTTGAGCTGTCCTCTGGAAATATCCATTGCACTCCACAAAACTGAGAGAACTAGACCCCTAGCTTACCATAAAGCCTAATACTTACATTAGGTGAGACAGATCTTCATTGCTGTAGTTACTGGACCATTTTCAAGTCAAGGAGCCCTCCCCAAGCCAGCGGTCTGCTGATGGCTGCCAAAACAAGGACCAGTGACAGTGCTGGCCACATCAGCTTGACATTATTTCTGCTCTGCTTCCCCGTGAGCCCCAAAAGACACCATGAGATGAGTGCTGGAGGGATGCTTTTGACTCCTGACTGCAGGACGCCAGTGCCAATAGCACTGCCCAATGCAGACTGAGGGTGGAAAGCAACCACTGCAGTAGGCTGGGCATGGTCAAACAGCCACATACTGCCCCCAAAACACCAAATACGACACACATCTCTGAAAGGAGTATGGTTGGTTCACACGGGCTTGAAAGCCCTCAGTGGAAGTGCCACAGGGAACAGCAAAGAGCCAGCAACTGAAGGCCTGGCAGAGGGAGATGTGCTGGAGGGCTCCTTCCTGGCTTGTCCTCTGTTTGTGTTCACCATGAACCCATACCTAAACCAAGCATCCTGCAACCCTTTCTCCTGGCACCCTGGTGGTGCGGGAGAAGGACCAACTCTGCTCCTCAAAGGAGGGCATGGCCAGGTGGCTCCAAAGCCATCCCAACAAGCCAGGAGAGATTCTGCATTTCAAACCTAAAAGCAGGAAAACCATCAACAGGCATTTCACCTGTGACAGACCATAAACTCCCCAACACATCTCAAAGCACGTTTTCAATCCACTCCCAATCCCACCCTAGTCCCATGAGTGCTGCTGCTGTTATTGTCTATCACAGTAAGGAAATTGCTTTCCCCGGGGTTGGAATGTTTCCTGCCACCAGATGCAAAAGGAAGGGAATGGAGCAGCCCATGGAGACAGTGGGTCAAGGAGAGCTTTGAGGGATGATGCATCCTGCAACAGCAAGGCAGAGCCTTTTATAACTGGCGGTCAGAATTACTCAGGAAGCCATAGAGGAAGCAATTGGAAATTGTTGGACAGGGAAACTTCCCCATTCTGTTTCCAAACGCACAGGCCCGTAAGTCTGCACTGAATTCCTCCCCTTTTAGCCATGCCTCTCACAAACAAAGCAACGTTAACTAGCACACAGCCCCAAAAGTGTCCAGCTGCCACCTCCTCCTCCCAAAAAAAAAGGTGGATTTGCGTTGTTTTGTCTTTAAAGAAAGAGTCTGACAAGCCTGAATGGCTTAATCACACACAGCGAGCCCCACGCTGGCATTACGACTTGCTCACGGGGTGCTTGAAAACCTTGCCTTGGAGCTGGCTCCAGTATCCGCAGCTGGAAAGTGAAGCCAACAAAGTAAACAGCAGTGACGGGAGCCCAGCCAGCACCAGGGCTGCTGAAAGGGACCCAGACCTGAGGATGGGGCGGGCAAGGGGGGCTTGGAATAAACCTTCTGCAGTCTGAACAAAAGGAGAGCCTGGGACACACGGAGGGATGCAGCACATCCGTGTCCTTGCCAGCTGAAAGGACAGCTCGCCAGGCTCTTGTTAAGGTGACCACAAAGTGGTAGTACTTGACATACAAGTGCTAGGAACCATGAGAGAGAAGCACTGTAGTAAACAGCTCAGGCTGTGACTTGGCATCTCCCAAGGATGCTGCCCAGCTGCATGGCTCTGCCTTCTCCCCACACTTTCTATAAAGCCCAGACACCATGAGCCCCTGGCAGCCATCCCTGTCCCTGCTGCAGTGCTGTGAGGGAGATGCAGGCACACAGGGCCACTGCTTCCCACTGGCTCATTGCTCGTTGGGCCACAAAGGCACCTTCTTCCTGGAAACCGCTCCAAGAGAAGAGCAGAGGGTCACCAAAACCAACTCCCAGTTATGGCCAAGGGCTTGCTGCTTTGGCTGAGACACCCGCCACATGGGTGCCACCACTTCATAAAGGACCATGCTGGTACCCAAAGAGGACAGGATTTGGGTGCTGCCTCCATGGCACCTCCTGTTCACAGGAATGACACACAGGGTGACCCAGGACCGAACCCTCCATTCCTACCTATGGATATTAACCAATCTCAGTAAGACTCTCAACTACTCCTTCACCAACTTCCTGCTCCTGCACAGTGCTTGGCAGAGCCGTGTCTCACAACTGGGTCTCCATCATCCACCCTTCCTGTAGGGATGGTTTAATGGCACTGCTCTCCTCCACAGAGATTCTTTGATGTCTCATTTGGGATCAACTCATACTGCTTCCCTTCCCCTGGTGGTCATACAGCCACTGTCCCCAGCCTGCTGCCTATCAATGTGGTAGGCATTTCAAATTTGAGTTCACTGCTCAAACTGAAGTTGCCCAACAGCATCAAAAGCTCTGGGGGAGAAAACAGACACATGCAGCACCACACAGCCTCCCTCCTCAGGAGGTCTGGGTAAAAAGCTGTACCTGCCTCAGAGACTATTAAACCAGGGAGGAGCAAAGCCAGCCGCTGTTTTAAGCGGAATGCAAAAGCCAAAACATACCCTGTCAGATCTGTACAACTTTCTGTCCAAGGAGATTAACTCAAAGACCAGGACATGTCTCTGCTGATAAGGATGAAAACAGAGCTCCTGGAAGGGGTTCAGCTCACCAAGAAGTCAAAACCCAAGCAACCTCACTGGGGAGCTGGACTGAGCCCCATGGAGATAAACAGATGCACTTCCTGGAACTGCAGGAGCTGAAGCATATCCTACTGTAAGAGATCATTCATCTGCTTTTATGAGCCATCATCCAAACCCCTTAATTTCATCAATCTCAAAAGCTTTTGGGTGGCCACTGTCTCAATAACAAAGGTTGGAAAGTGGGAAGGAGGATATACAAGAGGTTTACAACCATGTGAAACAAAGACTGTGTAACTCTCACAAATGCTTCCAAATCAGAGAGGTCTAAAAATCTTATTTACTGATTTAATGCAGAATGTGTGTCATGCTCCAGGTGTTTGAAAGCCAAGAATTCTGACTTAGACTTGTTTAATGGGGGGAAGAAAGGAGGAACAGAGTTGTTTAAAGACTAACATAGACAGGAACAGCACAAAAATATGTTTAGCAAAGGAAAAGTGGGAAGTATTATGACACCTTTCAAAATAAAGCATCATATGTTTTGTTTAAATCTCTGAAACAGGAGAAATTGCCCCATTTTGCCAAAACAAATTAAATACAAGTGTGGATGTGACTCTGCCCCCCAGTTCAGAGGGATACAAGAGGCTTATGGCAAGTTACAGGGATAGACAGCATGGGAATATCTCCAGCAAGGCCAGACCACCTGCACAGGCATTTCTGCACTGCCCGTGCCATTGCCAGGTGAAGTAACTGGACACGAGAGATGGGGAAGACAGTGGGGAATGTCCAAGTGCCACCCGGATCATCAAGAGACACCTCCTCACCCTCTGCAAATGACAGAGACGTCCATGCTGACATGGGCCGTGCACACATCCCTGTCATACTCCCCATCCCCACAAAGGAGGAAATCCCACAGCTCCATGCACCCTCCTGCTCCAACCCAAAGCAACCTCCTGATGCTGGGTAAAGAACCATGTTCAGGTTGCGTGCTCATAGGCCAGGCTGCTGCAGTAACAGCCCATGCTGTCCAGGCTGCTAGAGGATATTTATTTAGGTCAGTGCTAAAGGCAGGCTTCTGGTACTTTTTCACAGCTCTCAAGAATGGATGGACCGCAGCTGACCAAGATACAGCAACAAGCAAGCAAAGGCTGCTGAGGGCTGCTCCCCAGGCAGTGGTGGTGCAGAACTAGCTCCAGCCTCCCCCTGCATGCAGCAGAGGAAGGAGAGGCACCAATGTTTGGACAACTGGAACACATTTAGGGGGTGATTTTTCACAGGGCCTCCAGCCAGGCTGTTTCCTACAATAGCCATTTTATTACCCATGATAGAACACACAGACCAACAGCTCCCCCCATCCATGAGGTCTCCCACCACCTTCTACAGGGATATCACCCACATGTCCCACTAACTGGGCATCTCCAGCATCGCATCCTTAAATGTGACTAAAGACAATGCCTGGTAAACCTGTTATCTCCATCAGAGTATCTTCCACTAAGCCCTGGGCACATCCAGTTCAGCACCTTCAACCCTGGTACTCATCTGGACCAGTGATCAAACAGCACTAGCAGAGTGCCAGGCACAAGGCAAGCACCAGTCCCCTGACCAGCCATCACTGCTGACAAGTATTTTTTAGATGATAGATAACAGAAAACCTGTGTTTATATTGGCACACAGCAGGCTAAAACAGACTTGAAGTGCAGTTATAAAACAGCCCAGTCTACACTGGCTAGGCAAAACGTGTTCTGAACTCAAAGGGCAGTAACTGGAGAGGTTCATTAGTAGTTGGTGTTGGTAAACTCTCACAGTGAGGAGTATTCACAGCACTGAAAGACAACAGGGTCTCATCCTGGAAGGTGCCCACCCCAAAAGTACAGGTTTTGGGCACCCAGGGAAAGACACAGCGGTGGTGAGGATGGATCCACGTTCCTGTGTGGGGAAACAGGAAAGAGCAGAGCCCCAACGTCGCACTTTGCATCTCTCATCTCCTTCTTGCACCCAAGGGCTTGTCCTGCCTTTCTGCAGGAAGCAAGAAACCTGCCAGCTGGAGGAGGTGCTCTAGGGAAAAAAGCATCTTAGTTCAAGATTTCACAGCCAAATTACCACTGAACTCAAGGGGTGTTTTCTAATCTGAAAGGTTTCATCTAGAAATCAGGTGCCTTCAGCAGAAGGGGCTCTGACACTTCTGCTGAAATCCACACAAAGCCACTGTAAAATAAAATATGCTACAACAAGTGCATATAACCAACCATCCTGCCGGTACATCCAGCACAGTTCACATTAACAAAACTAGGCAGATGGCTACGCTTTGAGACCAGTCCTTCAATTCCTACTCAAACCAAAAACTCAACCACATAGAAGTGAGCCACGCTCCTGGAATTGGATGCAACACATCATCAGGTCTTGATGTGACGTGACGTGCCCCCAAAATAGCAGGGCCAGCTCGTGGACTTCTCCAAAATCATATGGTTGTGGCTTAAGAGACAACGTGGTGAAAATGTAATGAGAGAGAATAACCTATTACATGCGTTGTGGTCCTGCTCTGAAGCTGGAAGAGGCTGGGGTTGAAGGACTCAGGCTGCAGTGCAGGACTTGGTTAACTATTAATGGATGACTCAGCTACAATAATAATGTGTATTTCGTGTTGTACATTAGCACAACGGCATCCTGCTCCTCGACTTGGGCCTCGGTGCACGGCAGGAAGAAAACCCAACCTTGTAGCACATCCTTTAATAGCTGGACATACGAGGAAATAGGAAAGAGGTTTCCTCCTGCAGGCTCCTACCTTCACATGCCACTGAAGACTAGCAAGGGACTTCAGGAGAGCACCAGTGGGTGCCCAGGCTTGCAGGAAACCACAACCCAGCCCCAGGTGCTGTGTTTATTCACCATTATTCAAAGGCATGCGTATGTTAATCCACTCCCCTCACCCTGAACGAGGTGCTAATGCCTCCCCAGCCTTGCTCCTGCAGAACTGATGAACCTGGAGCCTGGATCCTCTGCAGATGGCTCTTCCCAGCAGCATTAGCCTAAATTATCTCTGCTCCATTCATCCACATGACCCCATCCAGCTCCGCATTGCAAAACAAGGGAGTCACACTGGGTGATTAGGTTAGCAGCACAAAATGATTATGTTAAAAGCTGATGAGCTGAGCTAACTCAATCCAAGGTGTCTCCCGGGGCAGCCAACGTGATCAACTAAAAGCCCTGTGACCCTAAGAGAGTTCCTGGGTGCAGCTGACAATACACAAGTCCTTATCAGAGCTGGCCACTGAGGAATGAAAGCCATCATCCCATTTCACAGCTACTCAAACTTCAAGACACAATTTTAACCCCTCTTCAGGGGATCAAAGCACCCAGAACCCAAAGGCAGGCACTGCTTGGGCATAGCCAGGTCCTCCTGGCACTTGGCAATTCCCAGCTACTCTGCAAAGCCAGTGGGAGCTGCATGTATACTATATAT
>NW_009937048.1:0-48578 GCF_000696875.1 Nestor notabilis
CAGCCCACCTCACAAGCATGTCCAGGTCCATGATGAAATAGAACCTCTAGAATCAGTATGTTTTCTGTGATAGACTAATATATTAATATATTAATTCATTCTCTTTTTGTGGGTTCATTGTTTGAAATTAACTCTTGTCATAGATTTTATTTAATGTTATTTATTCCTTAGTGATCTCAAGAGATAAAATTCTACCATTGGCAATTAAGTGTGGGCTTTTTAATGAATTGTTAAATTATGCATGCAATTATTTTTTATCTATATACTTTTGATGTATCTGTATTTAATAATCATTTACATACCAGGATAGAAAAACTGTGGCTTGATCTAGCTCCCATGGGGCCAGTGTAACTGTGTCATCGGCTCCAGTGGGAGTAGTATTTGTCCCAGTGTGTGGACTCCACACAGTGAGCAACTTCAAACACATAAATTACCTAAAAAGTTTGATCTATGGCAATATTTCCTATAATTTGGGAAGGTAGACTTGCCCTGAGGTAACATAGATGTGTGACTGCATGAGAACCTAAGAAGGCATGAGAATAAACATGCTTTTCCTATGAAGAAGCATGTGTTATCTATTAAAGGCTTTTAAGGTGCTTGTGAACAGGAAAATTTAAAGATAGTAACATAACATTTAAAATTCTCCTCTCTATAGAGAACATTGACTTTAATCAGAATCATGTCTCTACCAGCCTTATACTTTACCTGCTTTAGGGGTGTGTGGAGTGTATTGTCTTTGGTCAGAGTTAGTGTATCCCTGTAGTTTTAAGCTGCAAAAGCTGGATTTATTAGATGAGTTTGTTGTTATTAGCATTATATTTGCATACTTTGAACAACTTTAAACTTCATCCCTGATAAGTTATATTTGACAGCATGTAGTAAAGGTCTGGGAATGTGAGGGTAAGTTGGAAGCATGAAGGGTGAAGAAAACTGGGTGTGCTGTAGGACTGGAACACCATGACATTTCTCTCCCCAAAGTTTAAAACAGAACCAAAGCTGATTGTGGTTGCTGTTGATTTGAGATGCTGAACTGAAACAAGGACGTTGATGGTTGATTTTTGGTCACTAACCAGCATTGGAAGGACAGGACATTATAACAATGGGGAAGATCATTCATTGTCGTATCTGACAGGAGGAACAGATGTGGAGACCTGCATTTGAACACCTATGAAGGTGTTCTCAGTAGCATATGCAAGAAAGAGGCATTTGTGTGGCACGGCTCAGCTCACCCTCAGGCAAGTATGCAAACCAGGTCAGGGCACACTTGCCATTCTGTTCCCTGCCGGCTGCAGGGGTTGGGGTGGCTGCCTCTGGCATGGACATGTGTCTTGCGAGAGGAGTGCCAGCCCAAAGAGATCTTCAGCATGTCGCTAGCAAAGCTGCTGGTTAGTTGGGTCCGGACTGATTGGGAGGGACTGCTTCCAAATTTAAAAAGGGAAGGTAACTTAACAGCAAGTGTTTGCAAAATTCCTGGCTCACCTCTCAACACGTGGAAGTGAGTAGTAAAAAGAGGACAGTGAACTTCTAAACAGCAGAACTGGGGAAAGCAACAGTTAGGGTCTTTGGAAATCATGCAGGAGAGGGAGGAATGCAGCAGATCTGGCAGTTATTGAAGGCGTTTAAATTGGAGGTACAAAGGCAGGCTGCAGACAAGCAGGACAGCTAGGAGGTATGGTATAGAATATACTGCTGCTTTTCAGAGATGTGTGAAATTACAAAGGAGCCATACAAGAAGTGGAATTAAGGGCAACAGGACTAAAGATTCATATAAAGGAGTTAGTAAAGCATAATAGGGTTAAATCAGACAAGAAAAAGGTCTAGAAGGAGTTACAGTGTGACGAGTCTACAGGAGAAAGGTTCTGTAATTTTGTCAGAATATGAAGAAGAAAGGAGAAGTATGGATGCATTACCAATGGAAAAAAAAAAAACAAAACCAAGAGAAATAGTTTTGAATGGTGTAGAAAACTGAATTATTCCAGCCTCTTGAGTCTACAAAATACTGACTTGACGAAACAGTTTTTAGTAAGACAAGGGTGAAATTCAGATAAGGAAAAAGTAGGTGGAAGAATCTTCAGATAAATTATGTGCTTTCTGGTTGCACAGCTTTATTCACTCAATACTTGGGAACTAATTGAAGTGATTTATAACACTTTATCATTCTGTTTAAGAATTCAGAGAGGGCAGCAGACTCGTAGGAGTCTGCAGTTATGGTAAGAGTAATACTTCTCTCCCAAGCAGAAGAGAAGAATGGGGAGTTACAGACCTCACAGGGTAATTTCTCTCTCTGGGAAGACTGTGGAACAGCTGGTCTTCGAAGCAGGCGGATGAAGGGGAAGCTGTCTACATGGTGTATCTACATTTTTTGACATGCTGCCACATGTACTCTTATTAGCATTACTTTCACAAAATCTGAACGAAAGGATCCCAGTTACACTTTGCTTGGATATTGCCATCAGTAATAGCTGCAGCTAGGATGGCACTAGGAAGAGCCAGTGCCATCGGTTGTGGCTGCTGTCGTGGCTGCCATCAATCAGGTGCTGCAGCAGCAGCATCTGGCTCTGGGAGGCTGATGCTGTGAGCAATGACCCATCTCCCTTCCACCCAAAGATGGCATCCAAGTGCCTGCTGCCCTTGCTGTGCCGCACCTTCAAGTGAGGATTCGATCTCTGTCACTTCGTCCTTGTAGTGATATCCCTGCTTCTCTAACTCTGTGGCTGTACTTTTCTCTGGCTCAGGCCTTTTGTCATGTTGTCAGCAACAAGTGTCATCCTTGCCCTGCACAAATTTTTGAGGATCCATCGCCTGCACTGGGCTGCATTGGCTTGTGCCCAGGGAGCTCCAGGAGCTACAGATGCACTCTGCACCCTGCCCGTGGGCCAGCACGGCGCTTAGGGGACAAGGAGACAGCTTGTAATTCCACCTTGCCCTAGACACATGAGTGTGCTTGTGGGCACATGATTGTGAAACTCCGCCTGGCTGCACCGCTCCAGATCTTTGTGACGACAGGAGGTTTGTAGCCATCTGTGCTAAAGCAGTTAGAAGATAAGTTTTCTCAGAGGTCAAGGACAGGTTGTGATATTTTGAGTTTGTATAGTCTGAAACAGAGAAGACTGAAGGGAGGTGCGATGACATGTCTTCAGTATGTAAAAGGTGGTTGTGCAGATGTTTGTGAACAAGTATTTTTGGAGGTCAGCTCTAAGGGGAGGGACAACAAAAAATTCAATTTAGTTTACAGAAGAAGATTAGGTTGAAGATTAGCAAGGAAAAATCCCCTTCTCTGAAAAGCAAGTCAGTGTAGTAAAACAATGAAGTATATGTACAACATATTACATTTCCTTCATTTGAATTGTCAAGAATAAATTAAAAAAGTATTTCTGGCATGGTCTAGCCAAACTCCATTTCTCTACTGCATTGGGTCAGGTGAGGTGATCTTTTCAGTCCTTTTTAGCCTTATAGTTGTATTACTCCATGACAGCCTTGTAAGACCCAGCCATTCTCTGGCAAAATATAATATTCAACTTTGGAGTCTTAGCACTGATCACTGCCAAGTTTTTTACTAAATCTTTATTAAATTTGTCATTTCCATCTGCATCAGTCCTACAGTTCCAGTGAGAATGCCCTCTTTCAGTGGGCTGCCATGTAATGTGAAGCTTAGAAAGGCATAAATACAGATTAATGAAGACTAGAAAGCCAAAATTTAAGCTTTTCTAAGTAAATATTTTTAAAATAGCACAGAATAAACGTCACAAGTGAGGCTTTAAGCAGGTTGTGAACTAAAAAATATGATAGAGATGTTGAAAGGGTTTTATAATGACCTTTGGTTGGTTGGTTGGTTTTGGGTTGGTTTTTTTTTTAAAGTTTTTCTGTGATATTTAAAAATATCTTTAGTCTTCTGCACAAATGCGTCTGAACAGAGAATACTACATTGAGGAGAAATTATAAAGAGCTTCTGAGGTGCAAAAGAAGGAAGAGAGATGGGCATGCTGTGCGTTGAAATCACGACTGTCACAAGAAGCATTGATGGGCTGGGTGCAATGCGTGGAGTCGCATGGGACCTCCCGTGACATATGCCACATGTGGCATCTGCCCTTCATGCTCACTCAGAACTGTCCACATAATGATGATGATTTGGTGAAGTAGATATTAAAGGTGGCTGGACATCTCTGTAATTTTAATATTTTAGGACTTTGAATTGTAGCAATAATGGAGTAGGTGTCCATTTTATGTTAGCAGATACCCGTTTCTGCTGAGCTTGTGAATTTATGCAGCATGGGCTGCACTCAGGTGGATTTGCTGCTCCTAATATGCAGAGTTTACAGGCATCTGATCAAGACGGTGCAAGTGTTAAAACCAGTGAGGGTACTGCTGTGATGATGATGAGAAGCAGAATGGGACCTATGGAGGAATTCTGAGTGGCTGGACCAGTGTTGGTTGGAGAGAACCTTTCAGCCCATTCTTCAAAAAGATTTGAGATGTGTGAGCTGGAATAGAAACAAGATTTATTTTTCCATAGGAGATGGAAAGAAGGATTTTTTGACATTTAGGACACTTGGTTAAACTCGTTCTGTACAATAATGGTGTTTCAAATACCACACAACTATTAAAATCCAGAATAGGATTCCAGGATGTGCATGTTTATGTCCTGCTATTTGCTGTATATGTAAGATTATGTACCAGCTTGCATACTTGCTGATGTGGGGATTAGGAGAATACTGGAATATTTCATGAAACCGAATATAGGAAGATAGTAAGAAAAATGTTAGGTCAAGATTTAGCAATGGTCTTTTTTATTTATTTGAGCAACAGTATGTTTACCTCAAAGCCATACAAGTATCTTTTTATGATTATTAAAAGATATCCAGAGACATGAAATAATTGAAAGCTGGGGCAAAATGCGAAATAGAGTATGCAAAAGCAATGGATTAATGGGATGCTCAAGTTGTCTGCAAGGAATGTGAAGGTTAATGTTGACAGAACTAAAAATTGTGACTGATCCAAGCTTTTAGCTACAAGGACAGGGCTGTAGAGGGGTGGAACACATGAAGGGTGTTAAAATCATAAAGTTCTTTTGCTAATTGAGTGTTGAGCATTGGCCAGATCAGAAAGTGAAGGATGAATCCAAGGATGCAATCAAGGATGAATCTTCAGTTAGAAAACATCTATTATAAAGCAAGATCGGGAGCATTGAACTCACTTGGTACAGGAGACTTGTTTAAATGTGACTTAGTGAAAGTACTCGATACCTTAAAGTAAAGTTATGAAATTAAATGAGTAGCACTAGCTGTGTCTGCTGTTAAGGAGAATTAACAGTCAGAAACAGAATTAAACAGCTAGAAAATGACTCGTGAATATGAAATAAAGAACTGTTTATTTTCAGAGAACTGCAAAAAATGTTTCCTGTGGAGTGGGTTATTGGACTGGCAAGCAAAAGGAAAGACTGAAAGTGAGTTTTGGATCACTGGGCCTAAAACTGTATTTGCCAGACTTTGCTTGCAAGTGAACAGGCACACAGAAGAGGCTTGGCACAGGTTTTTACCCTTGTGCCATCTCTCCTCCAGCGCTGGCTGCAGGCCCATGCTGTTGGGATGGGGGGAGCAAGTCTTTGTGTCCAGGGCAGTGGATGTCCAGTGCTGGAACATGTGCGCCAGCACGGAGATGGGGAACAGCACCACCTGCAGCCCAGCACTCGGGCTGCCTGTGCTCTACCCTGTCTCCAGGGGTAGCTGTGCCTGAGGATCGCTGCCACGGGGTTACCCAGTGGTCACATCCTGCCAGAGCTTATGTGCTTGTTTATTTGTAACAGAATGGGTGAAGTTTATTATAGGATTCAGTACAAAACAACAGTCGTGATCAGGGTGTGTATTTGGAGTTTGTTTCCCTTCTCACCCCTCCAACATAAATTTGGGTTTAAAGTAAGGAGATTAAAGAACATGAGAGACTTAGGGGGAGGATGTCAATCTGCATGTAACCACTTTGACTCCCTGATCTCTTGGTTGGCCATGCACCACAGCTCAGTGCCTTGCTGTGCTTCGCGGCCTGTCGGGATGGAAGTTACCCAAGGTGAAGTGGCCTTGCAGCATTATCAAGCAATGCTTGTGTACTTTACATGGTGGAATCTAAAAAATGTGTACAGCAAAACAAGTAGTCTTGAAGATGTCTGAAGAAGCAGCCGTGCTTGGCGGGTCAGTCACCTGGGAATGTTTTGACAAATCTGTATTTTGACAATTACATGCTGCATGGATCTTGTTACAACCTGGTCAGATTTTTAGAGTGTTTCTCATAAATCATGCTGTATATGTTAGCATTTTCGTACGTAAGTACAGCTTCCCGTGTGAGATGTTTTTCTCATTCTTGTGGCATTGGGTTATCTGTTTTCATGCAGTTAGAACTGCTGCTGTGATTTCTTAATTTTCAAAAGTGAAAAGACTAAACCATACAAATTTTCAAAACTGAAAGAAAACTGTTTCCTCAAGACTAAAGCTTTTAATACAATTTGTCCTTTAAAAACAAGCTTAAGTACATTTTTAGGAAGCTTAAACATTAGGGAAACTCATCAGGATGTCAGGACCTCAGGCAGTAGCCACAGGAGTTTTTCAGATGTCTTAATGCTGATGGCATTTTCTGTGGAACAGTGTAATTATAAAACCTCTTAACTATCTGTGGCTATTATCTTGAAGAAAAACGTTTTACTGTAGTTGTAGTGAATGGGAGTCTTAAGGGATCTTTTTCCACGGGCATTGAATCAGGTTCTTGAAGAATAAATTTGAAGTTTATTGTGAAGCTTGTGGTGGCCTTGTGCCAGCTGTCGCTTGGACTTATCGGTGACCTCAGTGGTAATTAAGGCCTGACCCTTTTTTCCCGAACACACCCCTTACAGTTCTAACTTTTGAGCCTTGGCCCATTTTCCTCTGGAAAAGCAGTAATGCTTTATGTGTGTGCCGGGCATTTAATTAACTTTGCTTCCAGAAGCGAGGAGAACAGTACTTGAAAAGACTTTCCCAGGCTATGTGGTCTGAAAAGCCTCTGTTGGATCTGTAATATTGTAATTCTTGTTAATGCCTGGGGATGACACTGATTTATTAAAGGCTTGTCAGCTGAACATCAGTTATTCAAAATAAATGTGAATCAGATTTCTTTCTCATTTTGCCTCTTCTGGAAGCTGTATGAAAAAGTCTAATTTGGCATCTTCTCATAATGATCAGTTCAGCTCAGTTATAACATAAGTAAGGAAACTCCTGATGTTTTAAGAAAGGTAACTGATTACAATAGTCTGCTTTCCTCACCATGTAAACATGGATAATTTTGCAAGTGTGTGGGCACAAAACTCTGCCTTGTTTCTGAGCCTTGCAGCCTGCCACAGTGGTTGCCTCACCTCCCTCAGGGAGTTCCTGGTGGCCTCCGGTACATGGGAGTTACTTCTAGTTATTCCTGCTTGATCTAATTATATATTCTCTTCTGCCTCTTTAGCCTCTTTGACTTTAGATTCTGCAGCACATTAATGTTTGTTTCCGCTCCTTCCTCCACTATTTCAGTCGAGAAGGTGGTCCTTTGCATTTTAAGTTCTGGGCTGGAACACGCGGGACCCTAACACGAATCTCATGTTAGGTCTCTCATGTATGCTGGGTGTGCACTGCTGGATACACAGAAAGTGCCACAACCCTATTTTCCTGCCACATTTACTGCTGAATAAGAAAAGGGGTGTGATTCTTCTCTGTTGTCATAAAATAGTTTGAGCTGGAAGGGACATTTAAAGGTCATCCAGCCCAACGGCCCTGCAGTGAGCAGACATCTTCAACTAGGGTTGCTCAGAGCCCTGTCCAGCCTGTTTCCAGGGATGGGGCATCTTCCACCTCTCTGGGCAACCTGCTCCAGTGTTTCAGCACCCTCATTGTAAAAGAAATTGTTTCTTCTTTGTATCTAATCTAAATTTGCCCTCTTTTAGTTTAAAACCCTTCCCCCTTGACCTGTCACAACAGGCCCTAGTAGATGTATGGCAGTGTTAGAAAGAACAACCTTCGTACTTTACTCCAACCTGTGTCTTCTGTCTATCCTTTTCAACACCAAGCTGGTTTTGTTTGCAGGAGCAGAAGGGACAGTCCGTGCCCTTTTACCCATACAACAATAAGCAGCCTGTGGTTTTATTGAGTAAAACTATAGATTTTGTTCCAGTATCAGCACAACACATATCAAGAAAAATTATAACAAACAAACATGCTGTGGAAGATGGCTTGCTCTTTGCTGTGACCCGTGGCAAAAATAGAGATCACTCTGTGCGGATTCAATTCCCTAAGCATGGACATCTAAGACTGTTTTTGATGTGTAAGGTTATTCAGGACAGACATCTGTGGGGGACTGGCCAGCAGGACTTAGGCAAGCCTTTGTCCTCCTCGAGAAGCAGGTGGAGGCCAAGTGGCATACATCCTAAACATAAAGCAGCCCTATAGGTGTGTCTCCAGGCAGCTGAATCATGTATTTGTTCTGTGTTGGTGGAAACAAGATCCAGGCAGAGTGAAGAAAGTGGTGACAGATTTGCTGTGATGCCAGCCCACAGAGGAGGAAACCAAGCCTGGCAGGCCAGGCTTTAACTGCAGAAGCAGAATGGAATGGTACATGAGGTTGGAACTGATAGCAACTTGATTGTAAGGACAAGCAGATGTGTCAGCTGAACAGTATGATAAAGCTATGAGAGTTATGTGGGGTATTAGATTGCTAGCTTTGGGAGGCAGCAGCCATCTTCGCAGTCTTCGTTTGTCAAGTGCCTAGTATGCTGGTGTCCGGGGACAAGACTGCAGCCCTCTGGCTGCTACTGTTTTAAAAGCTGTTTTTTCACTAGTGGTAGTGCAGGTTCACCAAGGCACTAGACTGCAAAGCTTAATTTTACAGGAGAATCACAATATCAAAATGTCTCATGCTCGTGTCAAGGGAGATAGGAGTTTTCCTTACCACAAACATCATAGTATACCTGCCAAAGGATGATGATCAGAACATGACTCACTTCTGAAACAGTGCTTCAGATTCTCCCCGTCTCCTTTGGCTGATACAGCCACTTTCCTTCTCTTGTTATTTGTCAGATGCCCCTCAGCCATGCAGTATCTCCCACGTCTTCCTGAAAGAATCTCTTCTCATGCCCTGAAAGAATCTCTTCTCATGCCCAAATTATCAAAGCTACCACACTCACGTGGGCATATTGCAAAAAGTTGCCTGGGGCAGCATGTAACCTACTTTGCACGTGGACCTTGCAAAATGTAGGGCTGACAAATCTGCAGTTTTATTGTAAAGCCACAAGAACTATTGCAAAATACCATGGGGCTCAGCAGATCCCACAGATCCATCCAGGGACTCCCATGTGCATCTAGTACTTGTACTATGTGTTCCGAAGGAGCCTGAATGTGGCAGCAGAACAGTGATGAAATAGTAATACTAGTTTCTTGTGAGTTTCAAGATCTAAGAATTCATTATATATGTTGAGAAGCAAGGCTTGGCCAAGTGATAGTTAGAGAGGAATAATTTTTGCAAGCTTTTCCTCAAGTGTAGGCAAGCGTAGGATCTCCTGAGAAGCACAAGATACTCCTTTTTAAAAGAAGTGATCTGCTGCTTTGAGTGAACATGCTTGCTGCACATCAGTTGCCCAAATACTTCTTTTTAGGTGGACATCTGCTGCTCAGAGTATTGGAAGAAATTCCTTATTATGTTGTCCTGTACCAGCATACCAACGTAGTATGTCCTATGTAATTAATCCTCACAGTAATTGTCAGCTAATGGCAGAACTAAGACAGAAATCTAAGGAGTATTGCTGGTTTTCTTGTTTTGACAGCGCTGTGCCACTTTCTTCATACACAGTATGAGTTCATCTCTGAAGCATCTGTGATTTTTAGAAAGATAAGCTGGGGAAGATGGTTGTCTCTGTAATACTTTGGAAACCTCAGAGTATGAGAAACAAACAGCAGGTCAACAAATGTGTGTTGTGAGAGACAGACCAGCAGGATAAGAAAATTATCCATCAGGATTACGAAATTATCCTTCATCTAATGGAAAATAAAAGTAGACAGATTAGAAATGGTAGTATTTGCTCATCCTGCAATTCAAATACCTGCACGTTGGGCAACTCCCATGACTTCCGCGTTGAAAAGAGTGTAGGCATTGGCTTGGTGCTCCACAGATAGTTCTGCTGTGCTGGTGCAGTGGCTTTTATATGTACACCCCTTTCCTCTGTCCTTTAACCTGATATCCTCCCATCCTTCTGGTCACCAGCCTGTGCTGTGGATCTGCTCTGGCTTGGGATTCTGCTCTCCAGAGGGAAGTGGAGAATGTCATATCCTGGCCGGTTGGGCAGGGAGGAGTGGGGAACCCTCTGCAGGGCTTTAATGTAGTGAAAACTTGCCTGCTTTTGTTGGAAAGAGTTTAGCACTCAGTTTTGCATAGTTCTCTGAATAGCAAAACAAAAAGTCACAGGTGTTTTGGGCTAAAAATTAAACACCCTTGTGCTTTTCATCTTTTAAGCATTTAGCATAATCAGATCTCGTATCAGGATTTTAATTATATCTACACGGCTTCCCTTTTCCTTCTTTTTTCCACTGATGTAGTAAGAAAACATCTGTTCTGTTTCTGTGCTCAGCTTAACAGTACTTCAGTATTACCAGAGAATTTTTCTCTTGGATTTTCTTTTTTTTCTTTTTAATTACAGGATTATAATTTTTTTAAATCACAATTTAAATTAAGATTGTATTATTTTGCAGATATGTATGAGTGTGTAAAGCTGTGTGTGTAAGAGTACTGGTATGTAACTTGACTGTGTATGCAGAGTCTGTATAAACATTTTGGAAAATATCAGTTGTAATTCCTTATGGAACGGTCTTCTAGATGACTTGTTCTGGCTAGTCTTCAGCACAAGCATAAATATGTTCTGATGTTATTCTCAATTAAGATGATGGTCTTTCTGAAAACAGATTGCAGGGTAATTTCCTGTTTAAAAGTTTAAGTAAGAAAACTTGAACTAAAAAGCATTTATGAAGCTACTTACTGGTATGGAGACCGTTATTTATTCAACAGGATGGATCTGGAAATTCCCCCCAAAAGTCAGGTAAACAGAGCTATTGTATGAAGCTGACGATCTGGGTCAATTCTTGCTGCTCTTGTCATATACACAAAAATGTTGGCAGCCAGTAGAGTGTCCCAAAGATCTTGTATTGGAAGTACAGTTCATCTCTGGCAGAGGTGGTAACATCAGAAGAAATTTCTGATGTTGTGTTTTATGCTTACGAAGTTTCTGATGTGGTGCCAGGGAACTGACATTAAATTGTAGCTGGAAGCCCCTCAACCGCATTAAATTGTAGCTGGAAAGCCCTCAACCTCTGCCCTGGGTGGAAATGTCAAAATTTTCTGCTTCCAAGAAATGAAGTCCTTTGTTTCATGTTTAAAGAGCAGCTGGCTGAAAGATAAAGTTATGTTTAAGCTAATGCTAAGAAACAAGAAGTTGGCCTGTGGACAGACGTCTCCCAGCTTTGTTGAGCCTGTCGAAAAAGCTAGAGCTTTTGTCTGTCTTGCTTCTCCTTCTACCTGCTCCCTCGCTCATGGTTGGCCTCACAAGGGCCTGCTGGTTACCAGCCCGTCTCAACCTGATCTAGTTGAATGAGGTCAGCTGTCAAAAGCTGGCCATCTACTGAGGGGTACCACAGGAGGGAATCAGTTGGGTTGGTGACTGTTGGGGGTAGAGTGTTGCTGAGCTGTACAGAGCATTAACCTCTGCCACTGGCACAGCTTGTGGGAAGGGCTGTGCGTGTCCTTGGCTTCCCTAGATCAACCTCGTGTCATATTGCTTTGGTATGGTATATAAGGTGTACGTGTGGGCTATTGGGAAAATGCTCAAAACACTGGGAAATCTGACGTGACCAGACCTGTTAACTGGTAGATGGTATGCTTTGATTAGCAATAAATTTAAGGCCAGAAAGTGCATTAACTTTTGGCCTGACTCCAGTGAACATGTATACTGATGATAATACATATATTGCATGTATATTTTCATAATTCATAGGCTCTAGCTAGTGTTGTCTCTTAGTGATGGTTATTTAGGTCAAAATAGGTGGGTATCTGGTATCATTTAAATTGTCAGATACTGATTTTTTCATTGCTGTATGCATTCATTACCCATAACTTCATACTATTTTCCTTTTCCTTTTCAGTAAAGTGAAATAAAATGTGATAGAAGTGTGTGAGCGTAGACGTAGATGTTAATTTTGCCTGTTAAAATTAATCTGGGTTTGTAAATTTGTCATGAAAGAGAATAAATTTAAAAAGCCATGCTGAGGTATATCTGAGGTTTATCTGTATATTAAAAGGTATGTGTTAATATGAGTGTGAATTCTCAGGTATAAATGGGGATCTTCTATTTAATTTTTGCGTTTATCTGTGCAGGTTCGCAAACACGTGAATGACTTGTATGAAGACCTAAGAGATGGACATAACTTGATCTCACTTTTAGAAGTCCTTTCTGGAGACACCTTGGTAAGATTTCTGATCAGAAGTCAGTGATTACAGTTTGTTACATACACATTTGCTCTGTTTGTTAACTCTGCGTATTGACTGCTGTCAGTTTCTTTGATATTTTCCATACTATGTGACTTGATACCAAATACACAAGTTGTATTTCTGTTGGTAAAATATTCCACTGTGAATTCTGTGGAGGAATGCAATCTGTTCTCTTCATTTCCTGTGGTCAGTGAGACTTCCTTTCTCAATAGGGTAATGCGCTATTTTTTTCTGTTCTTCCTTTTCTTTACAGTTTTCTTTTATCAAGTAACTGGATGCTTAATATCCCTTCACATTAAAGGGAGTAACTTACAAATAACAAGGATAAAATGTCCCTGAAATTGTCTAACACGCTCCTCAGGTGTCATTTCCTTTCTTTGTGAGCATTACTTCCCTTGCTTGGTATTTGTTCTCTTCATTATGTTCTTCTTTTCATGCTCTTCTTTTCATTTGTGGTTTGTCTTGTGTTTTTGCTGTCCTGTCTCCTGTTTGTTATATTCATTAGCCAAGAGAGCGAGATTTTTTGAAGACCTTACGGTTGGTGAGTTCAACAGAAGCATGCGCAATTGAACAGCATGAGGATGTGGAGGATGAGGATAAGGGGGTAGGTGCCGACCCCCATAACTGTACTAACGTAGTGTTTGAAGTGTGGTGTCTGCTAATGTGAATTCTTAGTTTGGTATGCTGCAGTAGTGTGCTGTAGAAAGGACAAAAGAACTCACGTTGGTAAACCAGGATACCTATGTTTATGATGGAGGTATGGTAAAGACAAATTTATATTCAGCCTTTTTGTGAACAGCTAAAACACGAATGTTCACGATTTCTATTTGTTTTCTTTCATTAAACTGTACAAAACCATGGCACAAATGTGTACTGGACAACATTATGAAGATATGACAAAATAATATTTTTAGTAATAAACAGGGAAATACCATAATTCCATTAAACCAAGATTATTTTTTTTTCACTTGCAAACAGTATTGCCCATACACAAGTAATTTAGACAAAGGCTTGAAGGCTCTTCTTTGTGAAGTCAATGGCAGAAAATTGTTTTGTCTTAATTAGAAGCACCAGTCTACTGCACCCAAGGTGTATTTGACATAATACTGGATAATATTTTAATAATATTTTAATTCAGATGTGCAGATCTATTTAGAATTTATCAAATGTAATAGCTATTTGTCAAAGCAGACAGTCAAAGTAGTCAAAGATAGTCAAAGTGGAAGTGTCCAGACAGCTCTGTGTAGCAGCTACTAAGTATATGGATTGTTTGCAGGATCTATCTTTCTTGCAAGAAAATGCTGAATTATCCTTTCATTGTATTTTAACCATCCAGAAGGGAAATATCTACTTATAAAGTGTAAAATGCTGTGTGCATGTTAGTCCAAGTGAGCTGTTTCATGCCTTTGTAGACCTCGCATTATCAGCATTTGCTGAAGCAACTGAAGGGTCCGAGTGCCGCCTTTGGCTCCCTGTGTGTTGTGTTGCAGTTGTGATTTCAGTGGAATTTGTGTGCTTTTTTACTGGGTTATAACATAACTCAAAATGCTGCATTTTAGCTATACATTAGAAAAAAAAAAGAATTATAATATTTCCCCTCTGAGATGCTATACCTAAATACATAGTTTGGGATTTATTATACCCTCTTTGTTGTGGAAAAAGTTGCAGGTCACAGACCCTTGTTCCATGCAGGGAAGCTACTTGGTAGCAAAGGCTGCAGAGTTTTGAATCCTGGGCTATCAGTGTGAAAAATAAGGGGCTAAATAGAAGGTTCTGTAATGGAAATTAAAACCATTTGTGTCTTAGTTTATGCTTCTTATTCAACTCCATTTTCTCATGTTTCCTTTTGGCAAGCATCTGATACTCCACAGGGGGAAAAAATGGCAGTTGGGGAAGGCTTGGGCTTGTCTGTGTGTTTCGCAATGACTGTCTGAGGAAATACTCATATTCATGGCTGATCCCTAGCAATTATAGTCTGCTTCAGTTTATTGCTGTCAAAGTTTGTGAAAATCTGAAATAAGGAAGAATAATACAAGGATTTGGATATGATGATATAAATTTAACTGCTTTCCCATTGCTGATCTGTGACAGCTAAGTATGGTTTTTCTGTGTGATGCTTCTCCTTGGTGATTTTACACTAACTGCATGCAGTTTTGCCATATTTCCATTAACACACCACTTGTGCTTATTTTGCAGTTTCTTCTTGCTGGTTTTGACTTCGCTTTGAGAAGAGTGACTTGCTATGTTTTTTTTCATGCTTTATAATGTTCTACCCAAGTCAAGAGTTTAAACTTACACTCTAGGGCTGTGTATGTTGTGTTAGTCTGTTTTGAGGAAGGTATTATCTTTATTAGAGGCTTTAAATAAAGATGTATCGATATCATAATGATTATGCAGTCATACCATAAATAAACAACATTAAATCATACAGTTGCATACAGAGGTAAAGCTTTTCCATCACGGGGTTTACCAGAGCAACATAAAGGTTCATGACATTATTTATGTTTTGCTTTGCTTAATATACTGTATATCTTCTATAATAATAGATGGCAATTTAGTGTCTGTAGGTAGATTCACGTAGGGACTTTTTTAGCCCTCTTAGCCTTAATAGTACTTAAATGTGCCAGGGAAGCAGCTATCAGCCTGCATGGATGAAAGTTGCAGTTTGGGACCACTGATCTCTCCTGCCATTCACTGTGCTAAAAAACGTCAACTACAGTTTAAAAAAATGAACTATTAAAGCACGTTTCTCCACCAAAGGTATTGGCTTCCTTAAAACTGACGTGCTTCACATGTGTTACATGGTATCTTTTAAATCAGACCGTTTGTTCTTTTGTCTGACAAGAAAATCTCACGACTCTTGTTTTCCAATTTTAGCCCCGAGAAAAGGGTCGGATGCGTTTTCACAGACTCCAGAACGTCCAAATTGCACTTGACTATTTGAAAAAACGCCAGGTATGGTGAAAAGTTTAATAATAAATGCTAATGAAAATTTTGTTACCTGTGGCTAATAAATAAGAAATACGTCCTGCTTGGTCCTTTGTGTTTGCTCTATATTAGCTGCCTGTGTAGGCTTGGCCTGATCTCATGCTCGATATGGTTGAGACAAATGTGGCAAAGGTAACTTTACACCACCTTTCTCTGAGCAATAACATCAATACACTCCATGTGGTATATGATGCTAACAAGGAGAAAATTATGGGTTTAATCCTCAGGAGTTG
Organism: Nestor notabilis; assembly: GCF_000696875.1. Lineage (NCBI taxonomy): Eukaryota > Metazoa > Chordata > Aves > Psittaciformes > Psittacidae > Nestor > Nestor notabilis. Next base: position 15,747 of record NW_009937048.1, read on the forward strand.
CTTATAGTAAAGTTAAGTGTCTTTCATGCTCCCAGGCACTAGGTGGTATGCGGTTTTGTTCACAACAATTTTTAGTGCAGAATGCAGATTCAAAGAAATTAGAACCTTGTATGGGAGTTCCTTGTTTTGATTATGTTTGTTTTGGGAAAACTTTCTCAAGCCTTGATCCTGATTAAAGCAAACCTGGTGCCCTAGAGAGGCAGCAGAATCACCTGTGGAAAATTCAGGCTTAATTTCACCTGTATCTGCTTTATGCCAAACACTTGAAACCCACGCTACTGGGTGGTTTTCCACTGCTGTGAGTTTCTTTCTGCTCTTAAATTTCTTTTAAACATTTACAAGATTCTTGCTTTCTCCTTTGCAAAATAGCTATATTTAAAAGATGTCCAAAACGGGGAAGGAAAAACTGTACCTCTCTATCCGTCCCACCCAAATAAACTGACACTGGAAACCTGCTCTCTGATTGGTCAATATGTGTTTATTTTTAAATCTTACTTGCTCCTTAAAAGGTTTGAAAAAATATGAGGTGGCAAACCACAATCAGGTAGTTAATTTGGTTAGAAAACCAGATGTCTTTTCATATTTTGAGTGAAATTGCAAACTATCTTTTGGGTCAGTGATGGGATATATATGTGCACCGAGAACTCAATCCTGCTGATTTCAGAGCGAACTTTTCCTGTTAACCTAAGTGAGCCAAAGAACAAATACACTATGAAATGAAAAGATAGCTACTTGAAATACCAGTCACAGCAGCATTTTTATGCAGCGAGACCTCTGGGCTTGTGCTGCACCATGCCTTATTTATGCACAACAGATGGTGTGGATTAAAACGCAGGAGATGTAGGATCAGGTCATCTTCATGTTTATGAATGTGCACGTGTTTCTGGGAACTGCAGGTCTCCATCACGCTGCCGTCAATTGTGATCTGAGGTTTTTTGTACTCTCTTTAAGCTCACAGTTTTGTGAACATGGCTGTACTCCACTGTACAGAATGCTTGCAGGGCTTTGATTGTCTTGGCAAGTTGCCACTGGGACTTGCATTTGTTAAAGTTTCATCCTCCTGTTAGGTGTTTCTAAACTGTATTTAGGAGGTAACTTGCTCAGGTTGGCTGTATAACCTCCAAACACACTGCTTTATTGTGATTGTAAGGCAGAGACATCCTATATGTTGGTAATTTTGAAGCCTGACTTGGAAAGAAAAGCCCCAAGGCAAGCCATATTCGACTGTCAAATAAAACATATTTGACAAATATGTCAAATAAGACAGTTTTGCCAAACACAAACAGTTTTTATAATGCAGTGGGAGGAGGACATTTGGATTTGGTTTTAATTTCTTTTTTTGAACTGTGGAATATACTCTTTCTTCCAAAGAGTGTTTCTGGTTTGGTGGTGTCCTCTCCCTGCCCCCGCTAATAGTTAAGATTATGTCTGCAGATCAAAAGCAGGACATGCCTTTGCTTGTTGATAACACGATATATGTTAAAAAGCATACGCATGTAACTTTGCTAGCATAAGCAAAAAATGCCTTTTAGCTGAGTCATCTTTAACTGCTAGGCTATATGGATACATAATATATAGAGAGAAATTAATAAAATAAGACAAATAAAATAGAATTATTGATCTCAGTCTGGATGTGAGTTTATGGGAGTGGCAATAATCTCAACCTTTGTTTTAATCCTGTTAACCATTTCATGTTTGTAGCACTGTGAATGAGTACAGCACCAGAAGTGATAAAAGTTGTTGTAATTATTAAGCCAGTGGTTATTTAAATGTGATACTAAATCCCTGGTTTTGTCAAACCAGACCGTTGTGTTTTAGCAGACCAGTTCTCCTGCTGCTGAATTCCCACTCTGCTGCAGGAAAGTGGCAGGGGAATAAAGGCAGTGATAGCTTCCCAGGTCTCAGCACTGCCTTGAGGCTCATACACCAGTTACAGGTCATTGTGTTCTTGTTATCCTTTCCCTTCTGACAAGGACCAAGGTGAAGGGTAGTTGTCACAGGGAGCAGATCTGCCGGTGTAGTGACAGCCAAGGAATCTTCTCAGTTCGGTGGGAGAGGGCAATTTCTGGCAGGCTGCTGACAGCCAGAATGCAATTCCTTTCTGCTTTAGGGAATTAAAAAAACCAACAGAGTAGACTCAGGCAGTGAGTAATGCACTGTTTATAGTCACACCTGTGTAACACACTGTATAGCTGTGATATTTATTTCAACATTCTGTGTATTTTCTTTCCACAATGGCAGGTGAAACTGGTTAACATCAGAAATGATGACATAACAGATGGGAATCCCAAATTGACTTTGGGGTTGATATGGACCATAATTTTGCACTTTCAGGTAAGCCAAGTTTTGTTTGACAGTATGTTCTTGGTTAGATTCTTGAGCAGAGTATGATGAATGTGTATGAGAGAGTATGTCCTGGAGACAGGACTCCCTAAAGGCTGTGCAGAAATACAGATTATGTCTCTTCTGTAATGTGTATTTGAAGGTTTTATAACTTACTTCATGGTATAAACTGAATCTGAAGGTGTTGTTTGTTCGCTAATTTCATGTCTGTGGAGGAAAAGAAAATCAGTTTTGAACATCATTAGAGACAATAGTTGATGTATTCCAACATTTGGACAACTTGTCTTGTTTTATTCTACAGTCTTCTTTTGATGAGTATTAAAATACATTAAAAAGTTTTTAATCTTTTTTTCATTCTGGATCTGAATTTCTCTGCTGATAAGAGTATTTTAGCAAGCACAACTCAGCCTTTTTGAGCAGTTCATAACACTTCAGCAGTTGTTTTTAGACCAGCGATGGCAACGCGGGTCACACTAGGTGGCACTCTGGTTGTTGTACACTGGTGTTATTGTGTACAGTATAATGCAGCCTTACAGTGTGTGGTGTTAAATTGCTTCTCAAAATGAGGCTTTCATAATGGCTGTGGCTGTAGATGATGTAATTCAGATGACAGATAATTCCCATTTAGTGACTGCAGCATTGTTAGTGATAAACTCCCTGCTGTGCAAGCTTTTTAAATGATCAGCAAATTACATGATCATACAGAAAAGACATGGTTTACTTAGGAATATCCCACACTGGTTTTATGACTGGGAAAAATTTTCTTAAAAAACCTCCAGAAAGGCAGCTAGGATCTAATTTGCCTTTCTGCAAATCCTAATGAGGAACAGAAGACATGAACAGGGCCAGCGTGTCCCTGATCTAAACAGGGTGCACAGCTTAGCCCAGGCCAGTGCACAGGATAAAGGAGAAACCACTAACTGCTCACGACTAGTAAGGACCTGAAATTCTCTCAGCTCTCCCTTGTCATGCCAGTCTTTGCTCCCACATGGTTGTATGGAGAAAGAAGGCTTGGTTTAAATATATTTAAGCATGACCCATGGAATTAGGCAGCAATTGAATGTTGCTGTGTTTTAAGAAATAAAGATTATTAACAACTTATTAATAGAAGCTGTTAGTGGAAGTGAAACCTTTCCTTGGTGTATGTTTTCTTTCTGCAACTGATTAATAGTTTTTTGCAGGATGAAGTTGTTAGTTTTTCTTACTAGCTGAAGCAGAGGACATCTGACACAATTTTGGGTGCTTATACTAGTTGTAGCTGTAAAAGAAGGAAAAACATTTATGTAACAGTAACTAATTTAGGTGACATGGTGCAACAAGGATTTTAAATTGTAGCTGAAGCAAACTTACTTAACTCTGTCCTGACTTCCAATAGCTAGTAACTAAATGTCTATCAATACAGTGCAGATCTGTCAGAATAGAACAGAACAGAGTATTTCAGGTGAAAGGGGCCTACAACAATCATCTAGTCCAACTGCCTGGCCAGTTCAGGACTGACCAAAAGCTAAAGCATGTAGTTAAGTGCATAGTTCAAATTCCTCTTAAACAGTGACAGGTTTGGGCCATCGACCATCTCTCTAGGCAGCCTGTTCCAGTGTTCGACCACCTCTTGGTAAAGAAATGTTTCCACAAGTAGTGGTTTTTGTACTAAATAATAAGCCTCACTAGTAAATATGAAATAACTGAAGAGCAGGATTTAAAAAAAAAGAGTTGTCTTTTTCGCAATTAATGGCTGCAGTACCTACACTGAATGTGGAAGGGATTTGTAAAGTGATCTCAGAGACACCCTCTGTGCTAATCTGTGCTAGCCTGGCATTTGCTGATATGCCACTTCTTTTGAAGTATATGGCAACTTGGTCTCATTGACACCTATATATGGCCAATTTGGATTCAGAATGTATAATGCAGTTCCAAAGACTGTGCATACACCTCACATATTTTTTTGGCTTCACTTAGGTTATGAATGAGGGAAAAATCTGAACAGAAAAGACTAACAGCAGTCTCCACAAAGGGATGAAGCTTCATGATAACAACTGCGTTTATGCGTGGAGTAATCCTGTAGATATTGGGAAAGTTGTGATGAGATTCAGTTTGAAATTAAGATGCCTAAATTCAGATGCTTATGGGCAGCTGTGTTTATGTGCATTGTGTCTAAATTGTCCCTATAATCTGAATGATAAAAGTTTAGTCTACAGAGCCAGTATAGCCTAGAGGATGAGTCAACTAACCAGCTACTAGAGGCTAATTCATTTCACTAATCATAAACATCTCTGTTGTTGGAAATTTATGAGACACCCATGTGAGTATGAGAAATATGATGTAGGTCTTATGGGAAGCCCACTATTATCTGAGAAGGCACAGATCAGGGAGGATAAACTGCAATTTAAATGGTGGTAAAGGTATTTAGCAGCAACTAGAAGCCTATCCAGCAGAGTGGGTGAGGTTGGTGGAGCAAATCACATCACTTGCAGTAGAAACATAGAGCACCTACTGAGCTGTTCAGCAGTCCATCTTAATGTGATCTGAGATTACACATCATATACAGTAGCATATGCAGTGAGAAGGAAGCTGCCTTAGGTCCTGTGGTGTATATGCTATTCCTATGTAGATTTCTCAGATAGTTTAAAGTGTCTTAAATGTTCCAGTCAGTTGCCTTTCTTCTTATTTCTCTACTTCAGGGTGTGAAACATTGCTGTTGGTGTGTTGATTGTACTAACTAGATCTCCAGGGCATTTGATTTAGTTTCATAAAGACAGGTGGCATCTGAGTGACGTCTGAGGTGTGCTAGACTATCCAGCACATGCATGTGGAGTTCTTTGATGAGACACCAGATGTATGAGAGACCTATGCTCTGCCAGACCTACAGCTGGAGGCCAGTTGGGATATAGCAGAAAATCTCAAAGAACTCTAGAAGCCCATATTTAGGAAACTAAATCCTGTCTCCACTGGGAAAGATGGTCTCTACAAGAGCTAGCCAGCATTTAAACGTGTAGACATGTATGTCAGGGTGTCTTAATCTGAACTACTCCTTAAATTTTCCCAGGATTTGCAGAAGTAGTTAATTTCTCAGTGAGTATAAGGAGCTGTTTCCTGGATGATGTTACTGCCTCTGCTCCATTATTTATGTCTATTCTAATAACAGTGCAACCTGGGAGGTAGTCAAGATGCCAGGTACTTTTTTTGGCTGTTGTTTGTGGCTTCTTGTTTCTTTGAGTCATAACACTTATCTAAAGAATAATATTTCCTCAAAATAGAAAATCCTTCTGAGTATTGGAAGGAATTTAGGAATGATTTAGGGGAAAGACATGATGAACAAAAATGAAAGATATGCCTTTGAGGATTACATTTCTCTTGCATCTGAATTATGCCTAGGGATGGTTATGGCTTTGTGACTTGGTACCCATAATTAAATAAATACAAGTGTTGTTCTGAGTTATACTACTGACTTTTGCAGTTGCACAAGTCGAGAAATTCTTCTGTGTCCAAAGTAATTACATGTAAGATACAGAAAGGTGGCATGGGAAATCTGGTAGTTTATTGAGTTGTTAGAAAATAATTTGTCCTGTGGGTATTGAAAATCCCTGAGACATGTATGTTATTAGGATTTAGGCAAGCTTTCAGTGTATGTATTTCACATGCTTTTAATAAGACGCAGCGTTTAAAAATTCATTTTCTTAATGCAATAACTAATGTCAGTTATTTTCCTGGCACCTGTAGAAAGATGCTAAATCAGATTAGAGTATTCTGTATAATTATATGCTGTATGTCTAAATATCCAAATTAATACTTGAATGGACTCTTTCTTCAACACCCAATATATTTTCACTGATGAAACCAGAGATGGACGAGCAGCTATAAATGAAAGCAGAATTTGGCGTCAGTAAGTAACCGCAATTTTAGTAAGATAATTTCTGTAAAAATTGGTGATCACTTCTTTTCTAACCACTGCAATCATTCTTTAATAAGCAATAAATATTTAGAATAATTTGCAGTTGGTTGGAAAAAAGCATGACAAAACAAAGCAAAACCTGCAACTTTAAATTTTCAGGCCTCCAAAATTAGGCCTTTGTGAACTCTGACCTCCAAAAATTTCTGGAGCTTCTAAAGACATGACTCAGTAGACTTTTTCCATTTCAGTTTCATCATCATTTTGCAGTTCAGGAACTGTCATGAAACACTTTTCCTTCCACTCTCCCCAGCTCCCTGCTGTCAGGCCTCTTTGCAGGATGCTGCTTTTTGAGGCTCCAGTCAGTAGTGCTTTTGTCTGGATGCTATGGTACAGTTATATGTCTCTGGCCAGATGGCTGTTTTCTCTCAGGCTTTCTTGGGACACATACAACCTCTTCACATTTCTCAATCAGCAAATACCGATTTTTTTTAGGGTTTTTTTTTGGTTTTTTGCTGCTGATTCCCCATAAACCTGTGAGCAAAATCCATTCTTTATCAGTCTGCCCTAAAGCAGTGTATGGACTGTTCACTTGGTCCAGCAGATCGGTAGTTAACCTTTTACCTGTGTTGGGCAAAAAAGTAAGAAGGATGGATTTGTTTGTAGATGACTTGCCTGAGGTAAAGGGCAGCTATCCATCCATTTCTCGAGTTCCTGATAACCCTTACTGCAGTTAGGTCTCCAATCCTGGAATGAGGGTAGTAATTAGATGCATTGGTTGTGAAGGCTGTGGCCTCGGAGCCCAGGGGTTGAAGTTTAATCTGCCTCTGCTTTAAAATAGCTAGAACAGTTCAAGGTCTGATCTCGGAGATTTAAAGATGGAGCTATGTTGCCAGTTGTCTAATCTCTGGCTATAAGTGGTCGTAGGATAAACTGTATTCCACCTGGGAGCTGCCATTCCCAGTCAGTAGCCGTTGCAGCAGACCTGTCATTCAGCATTTGGTAGGGTATACTCCTCCTGTATTTTATCCCTCAGTTGAGCTCTAGTTATGTCTTCTAGAATTCTTCAGAAAAAAAATGCTGTCTCTCAGGTAAGAAAATGAGTATGGAGTTCTTGGAATTTCTGCATCTCGTCTGAACCACAGCAAGGATGAGAGGCATTAAGGCTCATTGCAGAGTCAGTTTTAGATTTTATCTCTACAAATATTGGGATATCTGTAGCAGGATAAGCTTTATGAGCACTTAGCTCATCCGTTTGATTCTTTTTGTCCTTAAGCCCGTAAAACCACCACCAAGGAGCAAATTCCTCTTTTTGTAAGCCATGTCACTGGATATAAAACCTCTCCCATTCAAGGCTGTGACTTCTGGTAGCTCAGTGGTACCTGAAAGCTTACAAGTACTTTCAGATTTTGAGGAGTGGTTGCCGGTCCAGCTCAAACAGCTCTGAATGTAACCTGTTCGTGCTGGCAAGCCTTTATTTTTTGACTTGTTCTCTTATCTCGTGCTGCTTTAATTTTCACTTTCTCTTTGGCTTATGTTTATCTCTCTGTCATTTTGTGTGTAATCTATGAGCTGTACAACAAAATGCTTGCTGGTTATCTGGTATGCTGTTTTAGTGCCATGAAATGGCACGTCCCATTTATGCTAAATGCTCCATTGCTTTTGCTGTGTTGCATAAACTAAAAAAGAGGAGGAAGGGATTTTAGATCCAAAACTACCTGAGATGTGTTCCTGGTAAGCTTTTCATAAAAGATACCAGGTGTGGTTTCACTGGCAAAGTGGAGTAACCTTTCGTTTACATTTGCTAACTGTATGAAACAAATAATAGAGCATAAACTAGCAGTGTTCAATGTACAAAGGATGAATGGTCTCAGAGGCTCGAAGACTCACATTCAACAACATTGCCAGTATAATACGTAATACACCTGTCCATGTTAAGAACATAATGCATTTCACAGACATGATTGATAAATTACAGAAACCTATGGTTGAATGCAAACCTATACAAGTCTGCATGAGCTACTTCGTGGCTCAATGTTAATCTTTTGTTTTCTATGTCTGAATGTTAACCTCTTTATTTGTGATTAAGCAGCTTCTAAAACAGATCAAATTGCAGATAAGTGTTGGTCTAATCCTTAATTCATGTTACTCTTCTCAAGGGTTTATGTGGCCAGAAAAAGGCTTTCACTAATGTCCCTTTAAAGCTTTCCAGCACTGGTGGGTAGAAGTTTGTACCTTTGGGTTTTTCATTTCAAAACCAAAACCAACCAACCAAACAAACGCCCCACAACAATCCATGATAGTATATTTTTAATAGCTTTGATCATCTGGATCTTTGGCTTTAGCCAGCATTGAGCTTCCTTTCTGGTCTAGTCAGATGTTGGAGATAAAGTCACTGGTGTGGTCAGGTCTTTACTATGTTGTGGTGGTTCTCATAGGCCTCAGTGGTAGTCTCTTATGATGATTTAGAACATCGTGTTTTTTTCCTCTAGTAGACAGGTTTTAGAAGAAATTTCAATTTCCCTTTTCTCAATCTCCAATTTAATCCTATTATCTCTGCGTCTTCCCTTGCAGAGAACAAAGTTATGATGTTACAGATTTTCAGTCGTTTTGTCTTTAGTTATGCACACTTTGGTTTATCATCTTCCCTTAACATGGAATATGATTTTGCATAGCGTTTTTTATATACCCTCCTCCCCCCCAACTAATATAAATACAAATTGTCAGTTTGTTTGTCCTTGATCTTTTCTTTGGTTTAAGAGCGTAAGTGACTTACTTAAAGTGACTGTAAAGTTACTTTTTGGTTCATGGAAAAACAAGGAACAGCAGAAAGAGAGGAGATGATAGCTTTTTCACTAGGGAACACCTGGTTAGTATTGTTAAATTGGTTATCAAGTACCCAAAATACAGTTTTTCTTACCTATTTCTAGGAAGATAGAAAGGCGCAAATACTGCTAATAATCTGCAGAGATATATTTGGAATACATTTATTCCTAGCTAATATTTACCAATGGTCTTTAATATGTTTTTCGATTAGACAGTTAATGTAGCATGAAAACTTGCAACTGTTCATTTAAATGCTGGATACTCTTTAATATTTTACATAATTTCTGCTTTATCAAGATAATAAGATTTTATTACATAATGTAATATTTTAATATTATTATCCTGTGATCTATTTAACCGTATGTTATTGTTACTAGATATGTTGTTAAAACAGAAGCTATATCTCTGTGAAATTATATCAGTCTTGGTCCGTTGCTCTGCAAAATCCTGAATCATCTTTTCTGATGAGAGAGGAGAAAGAGAGGTATATTTTCAGGCATAGAAGCCGTTTGTTTGTACAAACACAGTCATGTCATTTACAGAGACTGTTTTATGTTTAATGTGCTTTTGTGCTCATTAAGAAGGGGCTATGTCAGGACCCATCTCAGTCCCATGTGGAAGGGTGTTTTAAATCAGTGAGTCCTCTGGCTTTGGCTGAAAGTCACTTTTCTAAGCTGACTAGAATACAGCCTTTTCACTGTGAGTAAAGGGAGCAAATGTCACAACCACACCCATATGTTAAGCACAGGACAGAGACAAATACAAATTGAGGCCATGAAAGAGGGTGGTCATAGCATAAACATCTACTTTGAAACGAAATATGTTAGCACTGTACCTGCACGTAGCTGCCTGTCAGTGGTACGCGGTATTCTCTAGCAGCCTTCTAGTCCCTTAGCGTTACAGTACAAAATTTCTAAGCACTGCCATCAAATTTTGCCCCACTGCCCTGAAAGTCATAAGTTGCAATGAGCATCCATATTCTTGGAAGTTCTTTGGAGGCTGATCCTACTTCTCTGCTGTATTACTTATTCTAGATCCTGTCAGTAAAATGTCATAAAACATTTCAGTGGAACTGGCCCCTGGAGATAAAGTCTCTGTATTTCATTATAGCAATTCTTTTTTGAATAAGCAAGCGAAACTCAGTGGTAACACCTGATAGTGCTTGGCAGGTCACTTGGTAGTTCTTTCTCAGCATGAGAAGCCATACATATCTGCCCCTACTGATGTGTGTTGGTTTTTGTAAGTTTTGCTATCAATCAGTAACAAAAATGAAGTGGAAACTTAACAAGAGATTTTCCAAACAAAGTATGCTGGCAATTAGGCTTGGCTGCATTTTAATAGTGTAAATTTCTACCTAGTTTCAGTTGTAGTTAGATGCTTCTTGGCTGTTACATTCAGAGCTACACAGAAATGCCTATGGAACAGGAGCATGGGAGGGGCATAAAGCTCTATTTTTTAAACATTAACTTTGTGGACAGTTTTCTAGACAGACTGGCTTTTAGGATTTGTTTTACCTTTATCTGGTAGAAGGTTTAACTCTGCTCTGAAGTTCCAGCCCTCAGTACACAGCACCACTGTCCTGAGCTGGCTGTTAGACTTGTATGATAGTAGCAAAGCAGCAGGTTATTTATAGCTGACAAATTGGTGAAAAATCACATCAGCTGCTATGAAAACACCACATACAAAAATTTGACTCCCAACAAGCTGTCAGAGCAATCTCTCATCCTTCTCTTTAATCTTCCTTTCTGTGGATCACTGGATACGTAATAAAAACATCTGAAGTGCAAACCAAATCTCCCAACTAAATCCCTGCTGTTTGCTGTGCTGCTTGCTTTTGGATTTGGAGTGTAGCTAATAGTTTCAGAGGTTCCTGCATATTTTTCTACTTTATCTTTTTCAAGTTACTGGATGAAACAGGAAGTTAAAATGCATGCGAGAATTTTCTATTGCTCGTAAGTGCTATGTCATCTCTGTGAAAGGCCATCAGCATTACAGCCCAACGCTGGAGCGGTGATGTTTATTTAAGAGGATTGGTGGCCAGAAATAAGCCACAGTGTCTAATCAGACACAGGCCCTGCCTGGGCAGTGTGCCACAACGTTTATTGCGTGTGCATTTCTCATAAGCAAAATGGCTACGAACTGAGGAGGATGGACGGGCAGCCTGGAAGAAATTACAGTGCAAACGGTGGTTCTGAACTTCCTGAGGAGGATTTAAGTGTATGTAAATATACTGGAATGAATGAGACTGTGCGACTGTAAGTTACCGAAAGCCAAATGGGGAATGTCTGTGGATGTGTGAGGGCTGAAAAGGAAGAACAGTGTTTAGATCCTGCCAAAGCTCCCTTAAGTCCAGCTAAACATTCCCCTGGAAGAAAATATTTCAGAAGAAAAAGGAGAAAGAGATCAACCGAGGAGGGACCAGATTCAGTACAGGTTAATGAAAAAGAAGAGAAAAGCCAGTATGAAGTGGGGGTTTCAGAAAACATCGAGATTCATCCCAAGGGTGTGGGATTGGCTGATTCCTTCCCCCGGAGAGTGACAGTAGCTGGTAATGCTCTGCCTGTGAGTAGAGACCCTTCGGCTGATCTTGTTAAAGCAGAAGTTTTTCTAGGTGAAACAAAGAGTGATTCTTTTTATGGGGACAATTTTCATGGTGATAATCAGAGGCTCACCAAGACTGATGAAACAGAGACATGGTTAAAGGAGCAAGACAATTGGAATGCAGAGAAAAACTGTACAAGGAAAAGGAAGTATTTGGAGGATGGCAACAGGAGAGAATTAGCATTCCTGAAGAAATCTAGTGGTCTTTGTTACGAAAAAGCAGCCAGCTTGGATTCTGCTATCCATGTTTTAGGCAAAAAATGTGAAGAAACTGAGTTAAACATAACTCCTTACAGAATCATTGAAGATGTCCCAGAAAGCAATAAATCTGAAAAGTTGCATCACTTACTTTCTGAAAGCAGAAGTGATCCACTGCTTGAACAAAAGAGGTTTTATTCTGCTAATGCTCTGCTTTCCCAGTTGCCAAAAGAAAAGGCTTTATTTAGCACTCCTCCAAACAGGAGCAAGGTAAATATTTTGATACTGTGCTATGTTATCTTTGAAAGTTAGCTCAGAATAAGTATTGGAACAGTATATTTTCTGTCACAAAAGTATCTTCCCTTTTCTTATAAGCCTTTTACCCATGCTGTGATACTACAGGTAGTTGTTGGACAGAACATATTACTTGATTGCTTTCATAGGTTAATACCTTTGTACTTCAGGAGTATTGCTGTATCCTTGTGCTGTTTTGCTGTCTGTAGTTTGATTTGGTTCCTAATTTAGTTAAGAGATATTCATGTTAAAATGGTTCTAGAAGGTGGAGTGAATTTTAGAGAGTTGTTTAAGTTCACGTTCAGTATCTGCAGTAAATTTTATTATCAGCTCTTGACGGTCTTGTAATTCCTTTGGGTTTTGTGTCAAGGGGAGGAATTTTTCTAATTCTTTTCTGTTACGGTCAATAGGAACTAAAGCATGATAGAAATATGTAGGCAGCTTGAAATAGAAGTGAGCATAAATCATGTTAATAATGCTGGAGATTTTTTTTTAAAAGATACTTCCTCTCAAACTGTCTGGATGACCTATTAATTATTGACATTCCAGCTTCCTCTGAGGGTACAATTATTTTCCTTTTACAACAAAAGAACCCAAAGTACAGGCTTACTCACAGGGTGTCTGAAGGCAAGCAAATTTTTGTCTGTTGGTATCCATGCTTACCAATTCAATCCACATTACCACTTCTGCCCCACTTACCTTCACCGCAACTGAGATCTATAAGCACGGGTCAAATGCTGATACAAGTATGTGGTCCAAAACTGATTTCCCCCCTTGCTCAACAGGGACATCTGAGCTTTGAGTTGAGTGAACAGAGGCAATGGGCATATGCCAAAGGGGCTCTTTCCAGGGAAGAGCTAACTACACTTCTGTTGTTTATACTATTTACTGTAGTAACAGGAATCAAAATTACACTTTTTCCGAGCTTAGTTTTTAAATACAGATACACACTAGTACAAATAACCTCCTAATACACATGGAGATCTTTGCCCTCTTAATCTTAACTGGAATTCAGGAACAGCTTAGGGATGTTCTTTGAATTGAACAAAACGTCATTACTGAGTAGGAGACTATGAGGCTGGGTCTGTTTAGCCAAGCGTGGCCACTTTTGCCTGCATAATCATCTAATATTGCTGCAGTTACCCCTCCAGCAAGGCATATACCTCTTGTTACCACAGGCAGAAGGGGGGAGAAGAAGAGGCTTCTATTGAGCTCTTACATCAACACTGAGACTTGCGCTGCTATCGTCAATAAAACACTGCATAGTGACAAGAAAACTACTGACAGATCAGGCTAAATGACCAAGTTGCTGAAATACCTGGTTTTCAGTTCAGTTCTAGAGCAGGTGGCAGTTTGCATTAAGGTCAAGAAGTGAATCAGGACTGAAACAAGCTTCCTGAAGCAACTCCCCTTCTGAGTGATGTTTTAGCACAATGCAGGTAGAGTAGAAAATCAAGGCTATAATCTTGGCTTCTCCGCAGGGAATAGTGCCACTGTGATACTGATGTGTTGAAACAAGCCAGGGTTTTTATTCAGTGAGCAAAAGGTAGCTACCAGCTGGTGTTACCACCAGTTTTTGGTGGTTGTCAGCTTGTGTCGAAACCAATGACTTATTTGTATCACATTATCAATTGTTGTCATTATTCTTCCAGTCTAATTTGTGGTAGTTTCCATTCTGGTTTGTGGATGTAAATGTGTTTTAGAAAAAAAAGTCTGGTATCTAAACAGCATCTACTTCCAGTACTCAGCTGTTGTCTTGGCTTCAAGTTCCTCAGCTATTTTTTTGCCATGCATCTACATAGTGTTTGATACAGTGGATTTCTTCTCCTCTACAGCGCTACTAATAGCCTTCAGGAAAAAAACACATGTATTTGAGTAAGGTTAAAGGCAGTATAGTTACTTTTAAATAAAAAAATGTAGATTATTTGTGATCAGCATATTCAGTAGAATACTTCTGGCTAGGTAATCATCTGTTTATTACTGCAGTTATAATTGTAAATAGTTGTAAGATAGCAAGACACATTCCAACTGTGCCCTCTGTCATATAATCTTATATTATCTATTCATGTAGTACAGTTAAGGGAGGGAGAAATGCCAGTTGGTCTTCCGGAATGTGGTTTGCTGGGCAAAGGTGCAAGAGTCTGGAGTTTTGCTTTATTGGCATTGTTTGCTGCCTTGTAATATTCACAACAAGCAGATGCAATCTACCTTAAATGCTAGTGAGTGAAGGAGATCTATAATCATTAATGGAACTACAAAACTAGGCTGGAAAGGTTCTGGACAGGTCATCACCACCCTCACAGTAAAGAATTTCTTCCTAACATCTAATCTAAATCTCCCCTCTGTCAATTTAAAGCCATTACCCACTGTCCTGTCACTACATGCCCTTGTGAAAAGTCCCTCTCCGGCTGTCTTGTAGGCCTCTTTTAGGTACTGTAAGCTGCTCTGAGGTCTCCCCAGAGCCTTCTCTTTTCCAGGCTGAAAAAGCCCAACTCTGTCAGCCTGTACTCAAACTGCATCATTGGAATCAGTGCAAGCAAAGAGCTTGAGGGTTTCCAGTGTGTGGATTTTGTATACTGTGTGAAGCAGAGGGAACTTACAGGCAGAGAAAAAACACTTGAAGTTGTAGGGATGAACTAGTTCTCGCAGTTAGAACAAAAACCAAGAGTATTTAGTGTCTGTTAAGACTTTGATCTTGAAATACAAGGGCTGTGCAAAGAATTACCTTTGTCACTTTTTATTGCATAACTTGTAATTCACAGGCTTTGAGATAATTTGGTGAACTGGATGTCTAGCGAACAACTGTTAAACTTACTCAAACTCAGTAATTTTTTCCATGCTTACAGGAACAAATGTCCTCTTAGTAACAGCTTCTAGTGGGTAAATGATAGGCTTGTGGGATATAAGAATGAAAGGTTCACACAAACTTTTGCTTTGAAGGACAAAATTTGAACAGTAGATTTGATTGCCATTTAACTTATTTTCTGTTCTGGTATTCCTCATTTAGTAGTCCTTTTTCTTTAATGGTGTTAAAAATATTGATGATGTGTAATTGGTAGATGTGGCTATGGTAGATGTGGCTGTCAAAGGCAAGATGTGTTCTTTCTCTGACACCTTATTTTGTGGGTCTAGTATTTTACTTCTTAAGTAGTTCCAAGTTAATAGGGCATCTTGCAAAGTAGAGCTTGTAAGTGTAATAAAATATAGCTCTTTGACTCACCATTTCCCTTGGTGTATTTTTATACTTTTAAAATACGAATACAGTGTTCATGAAGAAGTCTGAAATCTTAGCTTTGGAATCTGAAACACTTTATTTAGAGAACAGCTCAGACTGTTTCAGGTCTCAGGCTAATGTTAGAGTTCCTTAACCAGTACAGAAATGGGCTACGTCCATGAGTGAAAAGCAGTTTCAGTTTTTGAACCTATCCTTTTTATTCAGATGGCCAGCTGGGGTGCCAACTGGTACTTGGAAGATTTTGGATTGAAAACCTGTTGGTCTTGGGGTAATGAGCTAAATTCATGGTTTAGCCATCCAAAATGTGGACTGCGAGCTTGCCTAGTGGTCACTTCCAGAGTGAGAAGTGTTCTCCTTGTATTTTTGTCCATAGCTACAGATGTTGTTTATATGTAACAACAGATAAAAGCACAACCTTCAGAAGTTGCCTTCATGTCTGAAATCAGTTGTTTCCAGAGGAATCTAATGTGCACTCAAATATGCTGTGTTTGCGCTCTCTGCAGTCTGAAATGTACACAGCCATCGCCGGTCAGTCAGCCGTGAAGGAGGCTGGAGGTTGGAACTTAGCAGTAAGGAACGGCCCTTAGCAAATTACATTGTAAGCTTGCTTGTGCTGGACTGTATTAAAAAATGTGATACTTAAGGATTACACACAGAGGATTTTCTGAAATTGATGGGGGAAAAAATTCAGGGTTTTGGGGGTTTTTTTGATAGACATCTGGCACTTCCAGGTGACATCATCTTTTTCAGAAGCATTTTCCGGATAAGTGGTAGATGGTTGACTTCATTTATATTGTGGTTTGGTTGTTTTGTGATGAATAGAAACTAAAGCTACTGAAAAAATATTTAGTTTGCTTTCTTGCTTTGAAATACCAAAGAATAAAGGTGTAACCCACACAAAAGAAGTCTTACACTACAAATGAGTTCCCTGGAATTTTACAAGAACATTTTCACAGTGATTTTGAGTTGGTCTTTTGCCACACTGCATTCCCTGTTGTCTTCACATGCAGGACTCACACCATCTGCATTTTGTGTGATTTCATGTAGCAAATACTCGGTGCAGGATTTTGAAATTTATAGAAACTTATATTTAAATTTATAGAAATTTATAAACAGTCTCAGCTGCATGCGTTCCCTTCAGTATTTTAAACAAAAAAGTTGGGGGGTTTTAGGATTTTTTTCTTTTTCTTTCTTTCCTTTTTCTCTTTGATCTTTCTGAAAAATGTGCAGTGTTGAAGCTGGAGACAAAAGGATGCAAAAACTGCTGTCAGATCTTCAGAGGTTATTTGTGGGCTAGTAGAACAGTTAAAAATATTTTGCTTTCTAACACTGGTGCCTGTATTTTTCCCTTACCTAGAGCCAGCAGATATGATGGCCTGTGACAAATATCTGCAGAACAGCTTTCACAACTTGTGATTTTGTGGTTTCTTGGATAGAAAATAAATTAATTTGCTCCCTGTATGAAATTTACTTACAATTTACTGTATAGCTATAAATGCTCATCTCCCCTGAAGGTGTGACAGCTGGTTAAGCAGAAATTGCAGCAAGCGCAGAGGCAGCTATATTCCTTTACTAAAGCATTAGTAAAGGCTTTAATATAGGACTTCCTTTAGTCCCTGCTTCCTAGTGCTTCACACCATCTCCTGTCAGGCACTGATTAGCAGTATTGGTAGGAAAGTTAAATATCTGTTCCTGGCACTGTTTTGTGTGTTTCTAATGTGAGAAGACCCTATAATTTCCATCCTAGCCTGTCTGAAGTCCCCCAGCAACAGGCCAGGCAGAAGATACCTTGTATGCAGAGATTTCCGGACCAGGAGGCATCATTATGACTGTCCCACTTGACCTCATGAATGTAGCTCCCTGGTTTACAGTACAGCAGGATTGCTGGAATTGTCACAGCTCAAGTTAAGCTACTTCTGTAGCTAACTGGAGTACCTGTCTCACCCCCAAAGTTGTTAGTGGGCAGACCTCCACTGAGCCCTGGCCTCAGTTTGGCTCCAGAGCTGGAGGAGACCTGTCCCTCCTGGTGGCGCTGGGTGTAGGCTTGTGTGATAAAGCCTCTTCCAGGTGGGCTCATGGGGGTGCTTTTTGTCTACCCACAAACCTTGGCATTATCTCAAGCCTCTGCCCAAGCACCTCTGCCTGCTTTTTGTGATGTCTGAGCTATGGTACTTGAGTTCTTTTGCAGTGCCTCATGGTACCTGGGTTCTCAGTGTTCTCTGTAATAACATTATATGATCTATTGTTGTTTGAATAAGTGGTAAAAGGTGGTCACTTACAAGAAAGACAACATGCAATAGCACTTCCTTTTCAAGGCATGTTTTCTTTTAGTTCTGCCTTGCAGTTCACATTTACATTGAGTACAGTGTCTATGAGGTGCAAAGAATAGATGTGAAAATTGGGGAAACATCTGCTTTGTATTTATACTGAGGTAGTTCTCTAAGCAAACTGACTGAATTTCATTAGGGGAGAATTCAACGTACTAGAAAGTAGTATTTGTATGTAAAATTTCCAGTACTTTCATGCTTTCCCTAACATGAAATTGATAATACTTAGACAATACAAACCCAAACCTTCTGTATCCCGCAAAATTTTTATTTCTGATCTTTCAGTCACTCCTAAATGCTTCTCAGAAAATTTTATCCTAAAACTGTTACCATTTTTCACTGTAAATGACTATTTTGTTGCTGAATTCCAGACAAACAAATATTAGAAATTAACCTGTTTCAAGAAGGGAGCATTGTAGCTATATAAAGTATATATAATATGAATATGGGTATTACATGGGTGTAATATATACATATAAAACTATGTACATGTAAAACATATTGTCTTTTATATATGATTATATACAATTTACGTATAATAGATATAATACATAAAATAATAGATTATTATCTGCATTACCAGCATAAGATAGTCACATAGTTTTCATGATGTAGTAGTGGTATATTGTCACCAGAAATTAAGAGGCTGAAAACTGGCTAACTGAAGAAAACTGTGAAAAAGCTATGAATTTTGTATTTCATCGAAGGCATTAAGAGTGCATAAGGATAGGACATGAAAGAATATTAATACAGTACATAAGTAATTATCATATTCATGTTGGCAGATACCAGACAGGAAATTCTTCAGTAACACAGAGTGGTTTTCTGCAATGTTTTAAACATTATTATGGGTTAGGTGTAATTGTAATATTTACATTAACTGTATTTTAGATATCTGATATCCATGTTACTGGAGAGTCAGAAGACATGTCTGCTAAAGAGAGACTGCTCCTGTGGTCGCAGCAAACAACCGAGGGTTATGCTGGCATTCATTGTGAAAATTTCACTACCTGCTGGCGCGATGGAAGATTATTTAATGCCATCATTCATAAATACAGGTGAGTAATCTGTTCTCTTGCAAAATGTTCATTACAGAATTTGAATGTACATAGAAAGAGGGCTCTGAATTTTATGCCTGTAATAACACTGCAGCTGTTGAGATGATATGGGCTTTTCCTGGACAATCCACTGCTCTTTGCAGCCATAGGATGCCTATTAGCTCTCGTGTGTCCTTCCTTCCTCAGAGAAGCATCTTCATGAATCCTGCACATCATGGTACATCTCAAAGCTGCTGAGAGGAATGTCCCCAGGGTTCAGTCTTCTCCACAATCCCTTTTTGTCATACTTACTTTTAAGAATAGGCAGGGTAGAGTCCAAAACTGCACTGCTGGTGAAATCCGGCAACTACTGCATGATCTGAGATATGCCTAAGATGTCTGTATTCTTCTCTGTATGGCTTTACCATGTCCCTGGCGCCTAGAGCTTCTTCAGTGTTTCTGCTGGGAGCACAGATCTACTCCAAGATGCATCTCTTGCATCTCCAGGGTATTCTCATGGAAAATGGGACCAGGTGGCTTGAATGTTCTCAGTTTGAGAAGGGAATTGTGTTGCTGTATGCTTTTGTGACCAAACTCTTACGAAATTAGAACAGACATTGGTAGAACCACTGGTGGCTATGGCTAGAAGCTAAAGGATACAGTATGTTAAGCTGCAATACAGTTAAAGATGTATGCTGACAGGAGATTTCTAGTTCTGGATTCTAAGTGAGAACAGGTCTCTCGTGACAAAGCTGACCTTGGCATCAAAGCACAGCAGAGGAACAAGATTTTGAGATCATCACTGTGCTCAGTGATTGGTTGGTGGCATCTCTCTTATTTTGTACATTTTTTGGTTCCTGAATTGAGTGATGGGATGTATATCTCAGAGGACCGCATGGGAGTGTATTCTGGCCACTGAGCTAATTAGTGTGTGCTGATTTGTCCTGTGCAAAGCTTACAACTTTCTGGGTTTTATTCCAGCATGTGTAGTTTGTGCTGTATGCCCTGCGGCATATCATAAAGAAGTTTGAGGGTTCATCACTTCTTGGTAAAATACTGAAGTATACCAAGTACTGAAGTCCCAAGTAAGGCAAATTTGGTGTTTTCATGCAGCTCCAGGGAACAGACCCTGGAATGGATTATTCTATTCTTGGATATCCTCTTGTGGGACCTCTTGGCGTACCATAGAAAGAAGCCTAGACAGAGCCAACATATATGTGGTGTGGGGACTAGGACACTGAAGTAAAATGGGAGATGAGTCAAGCAGACGCAGCTGCAGCCTTTTCCTCACATGCTGTGTAGAGAAGTATAATATACAATGCTCCGAGTCCCAGAGAAGTTAGTTTTGGCAGTGCATATCTTCATGGTAAAATGGAGCTGCATCTGAATCAATGAGGTCTTTTTCTAACTATGCTTCTGTTCTGGGTAGCCAGTCAGGGAGGAGGTGCATGCCAGCAAGAAAGTCTTCTTTTAGTGACATTGGCAAGACAAGGGGAAATAGCTGGCAGAAGACTAGGCTGTTTTACTTCAGGACAAAACAGCCAGAAGAATGAACACAGTACAGGCAAGTATTTGAAACAATAAACAATGTGAAAGATACAGAGACATGGGAGGGAAAAAAGGAAGGAGCTTAATGAGATGGAATAATGGAAAATAGTTTCCAGAGCTGCTTCAGACCATATACCACTTCCACAGAGCAGTGTGGGCTTTTCAGCTCAGCAGCTAGTAGTTGTGGTACAGATCAGTTCATAAATAATGAACAACTTGAGTTCTGTCCCCCGGCTGTGTGAATGTTAGTGCCTTGGGATATGACTAAGTACCTGCAGCTGCTTTGCTGGAGCAGTGTTCCTGGCAGCGCTCTGTGAGTTTCATTCACACAGTTTCAGTGGGGAAGCACAGGCACCTTTGACATGAGTGCGTTGCACAAAGCAGATGATTCAGTGGCTGAGGAGCAGAGTGCCCATTTTGTGTGCTTCTGTACCCGTTTAGATTTAGCTTATCCTCTTCCTTTATACATAGCTTCTCCACCTAAGCATCCCATATGCTTCCCAGGAATGTTTACCATCCTTATCTGATGTCTTTTTGCTGTGAGAGGTTACAGGTTTTTGTACTCCATCTAGCTTGTTAAATCAGTGAAGCTCTTCCACTGATTTCAGTGAGCTGCTATGTTTCTTTCTTTTGCCATTTAGCACCACTAAAACGGAGATGATAATTTCCAGCTATTGCTCACAAGATAGGAATGGTCTTCCCAAACAGTCATCGGATATTTTTAACTACAGTGTTTTACTCCAGAGAGCTCCTTTAAAGTTTGGTTTGTGTTCTGAGCAGTAAGTAGGTTAAACACTAACAGAATGCGCACATTTCTGGCAGTGATTCTCCATACGCTTGGTTTGTCCGTTTTAGTAGCTCCCAGTGTGTGGATCACAGGTGGTTTCAGGAGCTAGGCTGAGCATCCTGTGGGTGCTGCAGGCTGGTGTGCTTCGCCAGGGTGGATGACCAGATGTGTCTGCTTGGGTGGTGGGGTTGGACTGTGGTGCTGCAATCATGAAGCATGCCTGTGGGTGCACATCTGTTGGTTGTGGTGCCGTGTGGCAGCGGGTCCTGCACCAGTTATGCTGTGCTCAATGGAGATGCCTCTCCTTACAGAAGCATGATGCACCCTGTCCCAGGAAGAATATCCTCTCTCTGTGAGTAGGGATGCTACTTCCAGTCCTGGGAGGGATTCAAGTGGGCCCAGACCTAATTTTAGGGAGATGACATTTAGTGCTATGACAGTAGTAACCATAAGGCTCAGAAATACCCAGGCGTGTTCACAGTGTCTAGATTTGCAGTTGTACTGAGCGATAGTAAGCTGTACACTGGATAGAGGGTACACGTGTACCCGTGTGAGAGCACAGCAGTGGGGCTCCTCACAGAGGGTCCACCAGGGCAGGGCCTGGCAGCCAGGGCCCGTCCCCTGCCAGGAGCAGGGCAGTGGGGGGCACCGGGCAGCCTCAGCCCCAGGCACTGGGCACCTCCCTGGGGATGGGCCTGGCAGGCGTGTCACAGGTAGGCTGCACTGCTGCAGGGGCCATAGCTCAGCTGGGGGCCAGAGGTGAGAGCTCCAGGAGCTCCTGGAGGACACAGTTATGCTGTTTCTGAGCTGAACCTGAGCGCAGACAGGCAAACGCTGTGCTTGCAGCCCTGACACCATGGCTGAGAGGCCTTTTCTGCGTGTGCCATGGAGAACACAATCCATGTGGGTCCAGCATGATCCCTACAGTCGGGCATCCGTGAGGCAGGGAAATGTCACTGTCCAGTTTGAGGTGACAGGGCTGGAGTGGCAGGTTATAATTACTTCCTTTCCGGGCATAAGCAATCTTTCTAAATTGTAAGTATGCAGCAGCTTCAGGATTTCAGGAAATTGCTGAAGCTGTGGCGGGCTGGGCAAGGAGCTGGGCTGTGAATCAGTTGCCAGCAGGCAGGGAGCCTCTCCCCTCAGCAGGGCTGAGACTTCACCTGCCCTTAATGGCAGGTCAGAATTCTTTCATCTGGGCTGAGTGTAGTGGTCTCCATTTCTTTTTGCTTTGTCCAGGCAGTGGATGCCAGCACTTCTAGGTGCAAGCCAGCTAAGATCGTGATGCAGAACTGCAGGAGTAGGGCATGGATTTACCATGGCTCCCTGCTCCCCCAGCGTATGGGAGAAGCAGGACGAGGCCAACATTTCCCTGGCGTGAGTAACAGTAGTACCCACTGCAGCACCTCTGCGGAGATCAGTGGGCTGGTGTGTGGTGTGGGTGAGCCAGGTTCCTCCTCAACTCCCAGCCCTGTGCTCACCCACAGCTGGACTGGCAGCGCTCTGCTGCCAGCACCAACCTGGGGATGCTGGATCACACTTGAGCCAGTCACCTGCTCTCCTGAACAGCGGCAGGGTATTTGTTTTCTTTCCTCTTGAGCAGCAAGATTGTCAGGGCTTTCCGTAAGGGCCTGCACTCACTTTCTTTATTACTTCTCTTAAGAATATGAATGAGTTTCCAGTGATATGGCAGTGTTCTTTAAATCAAGGAAAGTAATTTTATGAATGACAGAAATGAGAGGAAAAAATTACTCTATTTGAGGTACTTGGATACAAGTTCTTTCTTTATTTTTTTTTTCCACCTCCAAATTTAGGAGAATGTAATTTGTTCTCACGTGAGAAGGTTGCTTATGTTTTCAACAGTTTCCAGTGGTCTGTGTTTATAGGGTAAGATTGAGGATTACTTGGCTGAACTTTGTAGCTTCTATTTTATAACATCCTGAACATGGTTAAATCCCCGGGAAATGAATGAGTCTCCACACTGGTCTCAAGAACTGTCTCAAGAGGCTCCATTGCAGCTCTGTTACTCTGTGTGAATATTTGTTCTTACATAGAAAGACCAATTAAAATTATAAATTTAAAAAGTCAGTTTTAATACTGAACATTACCAGGTTTGTTAATTGTATGATTTTATTTAAGTGTATCAGCTTTCAGACTGTTTTTGAACCTCTACATGCTGCTTCATACCTGTGATCAGGCCATTAGCAAAAGCTACAGGTATGCCCAGGAGGTTTGAGAACATGGTGAATGTCATCTCTTACGTAATTTGCCTTTTATAGCTTAATTTTTCACTGAAGACGTCTGTTATTTGCTTCAATATGTTGTGTTGGAAGGAATCTGACTTCAGGCAGTTTCAAAAGTACGTGATGTTTCTTTCATACCATCGTATCATATGTAGCAAAAACTTGTAAGACAGACTTCAAACTTGGAGGCTGACTTTAATCAGCGTGTAATGCCCAGATTTTCCTGGAGATACTGCTGTGTGCACACCAGGGTCTTCCATCTTGCAGCTCTTACTGCCTCATGTATTTCTAGTCACTAGACTGTGTTTTAGGTAAATGCTCTTGATTTGTGTTTTCATTTTCTTATGTGTATACCTTTTGCCCTGGAAAAAGAAATACTTTTTTTTTTTTTTTTTAGGACTGTATCCCATTATTAAAATATTTAGAAACAGTTGGTGTCTATAGAGAATGAAGGCTACTCTTCTTTCATTAGGAGTTGCATGTCAGATTGGAGCTAGTGATCTGATTATAGACCTGCATTATACTTTGCAGATACATAGATTCTAAAGCAGAGCAAATTCAAATAAAAAGTTAACTTATCTCAAAGTAACAAACTGCTTTTTCTTTTTCTTTTACCTCATACTGCCCTGAGCCAATTTCACTGGAAAAGTGTCTGAAAATAGAATTTAAGAAATAGCAAAAATAATAGCTGGAAGATTTACAGTTAAATGACATCTGTAGTCCCTTTTTAAGGACAGTGGCTACTGATGCTCAGAAAACAGACGATTACAGAACAGCTCATCTTACTTTGTAAAATAAAACAATGAAGCATGGAGGATAGGAAAAGATAAATGTCAGACAGATGCTTTTGGTAATTAATGAGTGCACTCTTCTCCACATTTTATTTTTGTATTCTTACAATTTTTAATAATAGAGAGGTACTGTTGCTTTTAGTGTTTACAAAAGGAATTCCAGCAAAAGCAGTATGTTCATGTGTAACTAAATAGCATTTAATGAGTAGCTGCAGTGGTGCCTGTGTGCTGAAAAATAGTGTCTGTTCAGGAAGCACTGCAAACTCAGTTCCCAGATAAAGCCACGTTTTTTAAGGTCTAGTCTCAGGTCTTAGGTCTGTTCTAGTAAATGAAGTCTTGAGAGCAGTGGTGGGTCAGTGTTGTCCCCTAAACTGGGCTTATGTATTGCCCGGGAGGGTGTGGGTTGCAATGGGCCATGGTTCCACTATGGGAAGGACTAGCAATTAGAGTCACTGGCACTTGATCTGACCTTCTGTCAACTTTCAGCATAGACATGTCCAGTTATGTCTGGACTTCTAGGTGAATTTCAGCAATCATTCAAAATGGTTAGGAAAAAAGTGAATAAACTGTGTTTAGGTCAGGCAGCAGTCTGACAAGCAAGCAGGACTGTAGTTTACACATGAAGGGTTTGAGACAAGAAAACAAGCAAGGTTGTTTTGTATAATGCTATATGAAGGCTTGCCGAGACCACATGCAGGCAGTTGTCTAAAATTTTGGCACCACTTAGCAAGAATGGTAAGTATTAGAAGTGCTGCAGAGAGGGAAAGTGGTAGGAGAGATCAAAGGGATGCATTCTGAGCACAAGTGTGGAGAAAAATGTTTTTTACTATACTGTTAAATGTGGGGATCTGATCCAAAGGAGCCTTTGCTACTGGTAAACTTTGTGCAGGACCTTAATGATGCCTGCAGTTTTTAGGTTGTGTATGGTTTAGAAAGAGAGAGGAGAAAATGGCTATTGTTTTCAGATGAAAGAGGAGCAGAGGCTAACAGTGAATGCAGCACACAAAGATTGTGGATACACTGGGTGCTTCATGTGCATAGACACTGCAGCAAAGAGCATGTCCTCAAAGGAAGCAGCAGCATGACAGCTCTGTAAATGCTAGATAAAGTGAGACAGACAAATTTTCCAGGGTCACAGTGCTTTTCTTTTAGACTGTTACTTTCATAACTCAGTACACTTTCAGGATTAGTAAGTGAATGTTTTTCAGCGTGCAACAAGCTAGATTCCTGCCTGCTAAATAACTGTTCTGCTTTAGAACAAGCTGTTTCAACCTTACCCAGGACGATTTGCTATGTATGTATAGTTAATTGAACACTAAGGTCCTGGCTGCAGCACATGTGGCATCCCTGCAATGTTAAAACATGTTGCAGCTGATCAGGTACTGACATGAACACATTCCTTAAGGGGAGGGATAGCGATGCCTCAATTTGCAGTAACACGTTGGAACACCCTGGGGGAATGAATGAGAAAGAAACTAAATATTACACAGTGTCAAGCCTTAAAATGCTAGGGGATATGTTTTAAGTAAAGAGATTAGTTGGGTCTGCTAGTTTCAGCTTGCTGTTTTGTGACTCGTAATTTATTGTTACCCAACTTTAACAAAAAGAAAATGTGAGTTTGGTTGCATTGCCCCCCCTTCCCACCCACCTCGTTGTTCAGAATCATGGTGGTTTCTGTTTTCAACAATTTTTGTTATGTAGAAGAAACGAACTTGACATTAAGAATTGACAATTAGGGAAAAGATAAACAGCATTTAGGGTGATTAAAAATATTGACAAGCAGACATGCCTTTAGTGTTATTTGTCTCAGTATGCATATACATATAACTAATAGGTTTAGAAATAGCAAGTAACCTCAGCTGCAGTTCAATTGAATGCACTCAGAAAAATTCTTTGATGTATCTTGGTAAAGACTGTATCAAAATAGCACTGGAAGCGGGCCTGCAATACTAACATCTTGTGTGGTGGTGGTGGTGGTTAGCCTTAATGAGTATTAGATGGAAGTCTTCCAGGCAGTTGGGTTGATTTATTTCAGATCTGGACTTAAAATGATCCTTGTGTATACATTGCTGGATCCTACTACTAATCAGCAGCCGAATGAAAGCCAACAGCCCCATACAGAGGGACCTTGACAGGCTTGAGAGGTGGGCCCGTGCAAACCTTGTGAAGTTCGGGAAGGCCAAATGCAAGGTCCTGGTATGGGTTAGGCCAATGCCAAGCACAACTATAGGCTGGATGGAGAACAGATTGAGAGCAGCCCTGAGAAGAAAGAATTGGCTGTGTTGATTGACAAGAAGCTCAACATGAACCAGCAGTGTGCGCTTGCAGTCCAGAAAGCCAGCCGTATCTTGGGCTGCATCAAAAGGAGCATGTGCAGCACATCAAAGGAGTTGATTCTCCACCTCCACTCTGTTCTCGTGAGACCCCACCTGCAGTACTGTGTCCAGCTCTGGGGTCCCCAACACAAGAGGGACATGGACCTGTTGGAATGAGTCCAGAGAAGGGCCATGAAGATGCTCAGAGGGCTGGAACATCTATGGAGACAGGCTGAGAGAGTTGTGCTTGTTCAGCCTGGAGCAAAAAGGCTCCAGGGAGACCTTTGAGCAGTTTCCAGTACCTAAAGGGAGCCTACAAAAATGCTGGAGAGTGACATCTTACAAGGGCATGTAGGGATAAGAGAAGGGGGAATGGCTTTAAATTGGAAGAGAGTAGATTTAGATTAGATATTGGGAAGAAATTCCTTACCCTGAAGGTGGTGAGGCACTGGAACAGGTTTCCCTGAGAAGGTGTGTTGCAGTATCTCACCCTTCTTCCCTGTTGGTAACTGTATTAATCCCACTAGGAAGCCAGTGTGTCAGGCCATCACTGCTAGGGTCTGGGAGAGCAGAACAGAAAAATCATTTGGTTGGGTTGCTGCATTGTCTCTTTGGTATTCAAACACTGTAAGGAAGGGTATGTTATTTATGATTATTTCTGTAGATTGCACAGTGTGGGTTGAGGTTAACAGCTATGAGCCTCGTTCCTGTTTAAATTTTACCATAGACAAAAAGTTGGCACAGTTACTATACCATTTCTGGTTTTGTCATGACAAAACCATCTCATATTACAAAGAGAATGTAAAATCTCGTTTTGAAGTTGGTGAAAAGACTGGCTGAGATTCTTTCTAGTTTCATTGATGTGTGTACTGAGCTTGAAATCTACATTACAAACCTACTGCCAAGTTGTGATAAGGGCTTGTTGGGGATGGCTGAAGCTGAACTCCACGTTTAACTAACAGGTCTTTGATGTTACAATGCCTAAATTGTGTCTTTATCTAAATCGGTATGGCAAGTGACAGGTAAAGTTTTGCTGTGCTAACAAAGGTGGGTCAGGAGGCTTCAGTAGATTTATTAAACTCTGCTTGTCAAATCAAGGACATGCATGATAGAAGGAATTATCTGAATTAGCTACTATGTATATTGTTATCTCAGAAAAATCCACAATTTAGTAAGAAAACCAGAGCTTCTGGAAGGGGAGTGGCCTAGGGTATAGTGGAAGATAGTGTTGACTCAGGAGTCAATGTTGTACCTCCTTTCCTCAGCAGAGTGTTTTTGACACCAGGGAACATGCTGCAGAACCTTGTGCTGCGTGTCTGTATTGTGGTCCTTGATTCTGGTGATGGAGGAGATCTGTCCCTCCTTCATGACACAGAGTCATAGCTGCTTGCCATTTTTTTGAAGGGAAACTCTCCTCTTCGTCTTTTGTAAGTGATCTGACACTGTGGAAGGAAATCTGAATGTAGTCTGCTCCCTGAAACTTGGGTTTCCAGGTTCTCTGAAACCGGATTACTAAACACAGCTAGTCCTATACGGCCTTTTATTCCCTAAGACACGGCATCCTTTATATTGAAGCTCTCATGCAATGATGGAAAAAATAATCAGGAAAATAACTGTGGTAGGCATATGCATTAGTAAAGCATACCTCCAGCTCTGTAAGTAGATCTCATGGATATGACAGTGTACAGAGCACTGCATCTGCAAACATCGAGCATCAATAGAAATGCATAGGTCACAAGGATAGCAGGTGTTAGCTGAAGTCCAGGAGTCATTGTGTTGATGCCTCAGTCTTTCCAAAACAGGCTCTTTGGCAAACTTATTTTGAACAAGACTTGGGTTTGTACCTGACATGGAGACAAATTCTTTACTAACTTCCCAAACATTGACTCTACATACAAGCTGGTGTAAATATTTTTTAGCGTTTTTGAAGCTGTGCTATGGGATAGGTTAAATAGTAGGTGTAACTATATACTAGGTTAAATAATAAATAGATTTTGCTTTATCATCTCATTTATAGAGTTCCTGGGAAAGTAACAGGAGATGTATGTTAGAAGAGATAGAGCTAATGTGTCTGTTTTACATGGACATTTACTGTTTTCTGATTCCTTTCTTGGTAATCTTTCTGCAATTAACCAAAATCTCTAGAGTAGATGGTAACATATCTCTTGTCTCTTCTGAAATATATGTTGAATCCTATCTGCTTGAGAAGTCTCTCTATTATTGTCTTTTTTTTTTTTTTTATTTTATTTTATTTTATGACTGTGTACTGTGGCATGGTCTTTAATTTGTTTCAGTAGTCCTCCCATCCCTAAAAAATGCATGAGTCTGTCTGGCACCCGTCCTTTTCAATTGTCTGTGAACAATGAAGTAAAGAATTTGTTTAATTTTTATAGCCATTTTCTAATGACAGCAGTGGAAAAGTTAACTGGATGGTAGTGATGTGTACACTTCACTCTGCATCTTCAGTCATGTTTTCTCTGAGAGTTCTGCTTGACACTAACTATATTAATATTTCTGCTCAATATAAGCCAAAAAAGAAATATCATTTTAATATCAGGTATTACTCAGGCAGCATCCAGGGTTTTGACTGAAACAGAACTGTGTAGATTAAACAGCTTAGATGGTTCATGTAAATAACTGCAGGCTTGTCAGTTAGCCTTGTGAACCTATTTAACAGTATTTTCATGTGGAATATTACTGTGTAATCTTACTCCATAATATTACTCTGGAATATTACTGTTTTTCTAGGTATTAGGTTCTGTCGATGGGAACCTAACTTTGTTTATTATGCACAACTCTTTGATTTCAAGGAGTCTTTGCAGAGTAGAAAGCTTGCATTTGATCCATGTAACTTGCATTATAAACCCCTTCATTTCTTTATGCTGTTCTGCAGATCCATTTCACTTGCTTCTCTGTGTGGTGCAATTTATTTTCTTCACTTGACCGTAATTTTGTCAGCTTCCTAATTGAAATTAATCACATCTTTCTTTTCCCCCTCACTTCTGATACAAATAGTGTCTAATTTCTACCTCCTACACTAAGATCTTGAATGGCAGACACCAATCTTTTATAAATGAAATGATTAATGACTTGCAATGTAGAAGCCAAACCCCTTGACTTAGGTGTGGCCGCAGCAGAAGCATCTCCTTTGCATGGAATGTTCCAACCCGGCCGGTGTTCAGGATGTTTATGTGTGTGTTTTGATGGCAGGGGCCCAGCCCACTGAAAAATCTGCCATAAGATGACTCACACTATTATGACAGAAGGTAGAGTCATCGTCTTTTACTTAAAATGCATTTAATTTAGTTCTCAGTTGTCATAAAACCACTTAATAGTTTATGCAAATTGATATAAAATATATTTATATTACATGACAAATAACTTCTACAAAACTCATGTACTTTCTCTTTAGCCTCAAAAGTGTAAACGTTTGCTGTGATGGATGGTGCTAATGGTAAATCTAGTTTTTACTTCAATTAAGACAATTAGATAAATATATATTAGAACAATACTCATCACAGTTGCAATTTAAGCAGTTAGTAGCATTTAAGAGTTCAAAAGAGAAATGGAATACTAAAGATACTGAAAATAATTGTCAGCCTTTATTATACAGTCCCACAACACTCACCATGCACAATTTGTGCTCGATAATACCAGATTCCCTTGATTCTTCATAGAAGGATGGTGTTCAGTGATCACAGCACTGAAATTTACATGTGAATGCTCAAATGCAAATTCCCATGTACCTAGTTAGTGGACAGGTGTCTCTGCAAGCTTAGAGCAGATAAAAATTACTTTTATTTAAAATCATGAGAAAGCACTCTTAAACAAAGGGAACAATGCTGAAATCTGATTTCCTGAGCCATGTTTTTTGGATGCATTATTCTGAGGCTAAAAAAAGGCTTTCAGTGAGCTCTGGGAGGTAAGCTCCTTTTCTCATGGCTTTGCAATGTGTTCCTCTACTATTTGGGAAGAGGAAAGGGTGACCTGCAGTGGGTAGAGGTCTCAAGCCCCTGGCAGCATGCACTTCCCGTTGACAGTACCAGGTGCTTTTGTATTGAAGACATAATACCCATCTTTCCCCTTTTATAAATTATCAATGTGCTTGTTCTCAGTCAGCTCTTGAGCCTCTGTCTGCTTCAAAAAAACCAACAGAGGTAAATGCTGTCTTCTGCAGTATTTTCTGGTGGATCAAAACTTTAGATACAGACTGGTTAATCTAAGTCAGTATGCTATGTGTCAAGAGTATAATTAACTGAAAACAGCAGTGTTCATTGCAATTTCCCCTTGTTCTTAAAGGGGAACCAGAATAATCCTATGCTGGTAGGAGTTGCAGTGACGGGAGGGTATGTTTAAAAGGTGAGGGGGCATCTCACAGAGTGGTCTGTGATTTTTGAGTAATACATCATTTTAGATATATTACTCAATAGCAGTTGTTTTCATCTTTTTTTTTACCTGTATTGCCGTGAGATACAGATGAGAACCTCACCTCCTCTTCATCTAAATGAAAGCTTTCTTCTGAGAAGATTATCGTGTCAGTGTCTCTGCAGCTTGCAGCTCGTTTTCTGAGAACAGTCAAGGCTTTTACAGTAACTTGTCATTTCTTGTTCTGAGAGCTGGCAATCGAACAGGCAGTGTAAGTGATTCTTGAGCCATTTTTATCAAGTGTGAACCAAATGTAAAGAAGGCAAGTGAAAAAAAATAACCAAACCACCAGTGTACACTTACAGAAACCTGCTTCTCTTGTCGAAACTGCTGTGAAAGCGATCTTTATTACTCATAGCATCTCTGTTATTGTGGCTGAAATAAGAGACTGGAGTGTTCTCTTCCCTTTTCTAGTATTGCCTTGTATTTTTCATGGATTTTGTGTGCTGCTAAGAGCAACAGATGATTTTGGTTTTCTTGCATTGCTTTCATTACACTCAAATTCGGAGAAGAATGGCATGAGCTTGGTTGTACTCCCACTAAGCATATTGGAAGCGGAAAGTCCCACTGGTTTAGGAGGATTATGTTTCTTTATACACTGCCTAGGTTTTATTATTAATTAAATGTTCTTTCACGAAATAATAGGTGCAGTATTATTATCGGTCTTGTAGACTTGTCTTCTAAAGAGCACAAGGAAACCAGTGGTTCTAAATGGCTGAAAAGAAAAACATTTTTATTTACAGTGCCTGTGTAGTTAGTTCAAAGTCAAGCTTGTATTGATTTCTGTGATCAAGGGAATCTTGGGGTGTTGTCAAATGAAATGGTATCATTCGTTTTGAACAATGTGATATTTAACAGTTTTATTTCCCTCTGTTGCAATAATTTAAAGCTTCTGCTAGGTAAAACTAAGAAAGTTGTTTCTCTAGAAAATGAGAAAATATAAGGACTGTGTTGTTCACTAATGCTTATATGTCATGTTTTTTTCTTACAGGGTTTTGTTTTAGGGTTTCTTTTCTTCAGTGTGGGACTGGCTTTCATAGCGTAGAATTTCAGTAGCAATGGTTTCAGACCCTTGTGACTGTAATTAGCTTCAGTGAGATGTATTTTTGCTTAGTTGTTACAGCTAAGAGGATTCCCAGTGTTGAAAGAGGCAGACAGTAACACACATTACCCTGAGAATCACAAGGTCTAAAAGCCAAGTACCACATAGCAATCCTAAAGGACAGTATTAATTTGAAGTTTTACCGTATTTTTAAACATAAAAGTAGTGATGTTGGTACAGGATGACACTTATGGGCCTTAAAAATGTTTATAGGTAAGATCAGCTTAAGAGAAGGATTCCATTAAAACAAGAGTGTTGTGGCTGGCAATGGAGTTCAGCAAGATGAAGGTGTGAAGGTCTAAGTGCATGGGCTGAGGGTTGTCTACAAGAGAACCAGCAGCAATGTTCATCCGAAAGCAGGGCTTCAGTGCAGTTCAAACAAGCCTTCCTTAAAGCCCAGTAAGAATCACTGTCTTCCAGTCTGAAGTGATGTTTTTTTGACTGAACTTTTTTCTGTATGGGTTCTCACATGTGCTGAAGAGTTTGATGCAGGATGACTAAAAACTTGTAGAGAAGTGAACTTCCTCATGGAAATGAGTCCCAAGGAAAAAGTGAGTTTAACCTCCTTAAGGGCAGTGGAAAGGAGAAGGTGGATAGTAGAATGGGAGTACCCATTAAGAAATAGGCATACGAAAATACATACATTAATATATAAGGGATGGCTAAAACGTTTAGCTTGTAGATGAAGAACTGACAGTGTTGTAGTTGCCTGCTGCTTGTGTTTATCACTTAGCACTGGCCTCAGCTTCACATGATTTTAATGAAATCTTTCTTAATGAAAAGTCTGTTGCTGTATCCATCCGTGGTCTTGGTTTGATTTACTAATCAAATAGTGATTTAAAGCTGGGAAAGAGATGTAATCAGCTGTTAGTTT